>NC_091473.1:186008543-186285142 GCF_036971445.1 Narcine bancroftii
CAAAGTGCTCTGTATTCGGAATGAGCCTCGGGGTTTCCCCAGTTTGGACGGGGGCTATTAGAGCTGGCGCCCAGTCAAAGGCGCCTGCAGATACGGTGCAGAGCGAGGTGGACAACGCCCATCCGTAGAGTTCAAAATGTCCCTCGTCGAGGATTCGTGAATGGAAGCAGGTGAAAGTGTGGGAGCAGCGGCGAGGAAATGTCTCTGAAAGCATGTGAAGCAGATGGGGAGTCACTTACATCGCAGCTAAAAACATATATGAGAAGTAGGGGAAACAGTACGAGGCGCGAAGTGGGTGAGACACGTGAGAAGTGACGTGAATGTGGAGCTTCGTCGGAATTGTTACAGGACGCTTGTGTTATTTCCCAATAACCATGGCAGAGCGTCAATAGCACATTGCGCCGGTAACCGGCCATTTCGGCCCAAGAGTCCGTGTCGCCCAAATAATCTACGTCCCCGCTATGTTACGAACGGTGCAAGGAAACCGGAGCGCCCGCGATAAACCCACGCAGACAAGGTGAGAATGTACGAATCTTACAGACAACGCGAGATTTGAAACAGTTCCCGATCATTGGCGCTGTATAATGTCGCTCCTCTGGTCACCCTATTTGGAATTGATGGGATTAGGAATATCTTAACATTTTTATTTTAATTTGAAACATCACACAGCGCATGTAAATAATTAACTGATATATGATTTTTGTGCTCCGCTTCTGGGTCTGTTGTGGGTGGAGGTTGGAAAGGGGGAGAGTAGTTCTGGTTTTGTTTACTTTGTCTTGTTATATGTTTTTATACATATTCTAAAATTATAAATAAAATTTCCAAAATAAGTCAATTCCTGGTGCTAACTGTTACAACAACCCAGCCGCCCTTGTTTATCACTACAGTTTTCTGCATAAATGGTTTTGAATTATATTTATTTATCCATTTGAAATTCCTGTTTCTCTTTTCAGAGACGACCAACAAGTTCATCAACTCCGTGTACCCGTTTCCCGGGTATCAGCCGCTTAGAACTGATGTTCGTGCAGTCGTTGACCAAGGGGCCCAGTCCGGAGTAGATATGATGAAAGGTGAGAAATGGGCGGAATCCAAATGGTCCAAATCTTGAACAGAAGCAGCTTTCTTATTTGTACCACTGAACGCAGCCACACAAGTAACATTTTCATAATTTCCTTCGAAGAATTTTACAAACATGATTATTGATACATTCATGCTCTCACCTGACGGGCCAAATCAGTTACACGGTGGCACTCGGATTAAAAATAACTCTCTCAAATTGTTTGCTATGTGGGTTGTTTCTGGCGTGACCGACTCCATTTCTCAGCGGACTGTGATTCTCTTCTCCAAGAGTGGGTTAAAGGCCACAGTGGTAACGCCGATCGCTGTTTCACAAGGATCATAGGCTATCCAGCCATTTACCACATCGTCAGGATTTACTACCCGGTACCTGTCACGGTTGGAATCCCTGGTAAGACACTGGTGTTGGCTCCGAGGGGTTCAGTTCTATGTTGCTCTTGTCCTTCTCCATATCTCGCCTCGACTCCCCGCACAGATGCTGCCTCGCCGATTGAGATTTTATTCCCCGATGCTTGAATTTCTTCTGCACTTTTACGCATTGTTTAATTTCACTTAATTTTGACTGTATTTTAATTTGTTTGGGTCATGTTCAATTTATAATCCCATTTGTAAAATCACTGCCCATATTAACATCGTCCCTGAATTTACTTTGATGCAGTTTCCATCGCATTACTGACAAAAAAAAATATATTTTTTTAATCAGGAGCCCTTTGATACGATGAAATATTTATCAACAACGAGACAATCTTTACTGCCCAATTTCCTCCCAACTGAGCGATGTTGGGCGGCCCGGTCCGCAAACCGCCTTTACAGCGCCAGCGATAAGGGGACGGGGGTTCGAATCCCGCGAGGTCTGTAAGTTCTACCCATATCTGGGCGGGTAATTCCCGGGACCTGCAGTTTCCTCCCACTGTTCACAACGGACCGGGGTTGTAGCTTAATTGCCCCTAACGTGGGCGGCACGGACTGGAGGACAGAATGGGCTGTTACAGCAAGTATGTCAAAATTTAAAATATATTTAAAACATAAAACTCTCTTGAATCCGTATAAACGCCTTGGCAAGTCCAAGGAAAACCTGAGATCTCACCTCCAAATCCGTTCTTCGACCTTTATGCACCCTTGTGTATTTTTCTTTACATTTGGTAAATTAGTTCTTCCCAAAGAAGCAGACGCTGTCGGAACACATTTTGTCTTACCATTCATGCTCCCCACAGCACTTTCCTTTTCAGCCACTGACCTGGTCTCGGTGTCTGAGGTGATCGGCCCTTCACCGACCTGGAGTCCAGAGTCCACGATCTAAACCGCTCTCAGATCCCACTCCAGTCCGCTGTTGTCATCCATCTGGGGTTGGGGGAAAGGGAGGTAGTGAGAGAGACAGAGAGAGAGCGCGCGCGCGATCGAGAGATAGCCCGGGTCTGCTGCGTTCCCACTCTATGATCCTCAGGCACCTTCGTCCGAGGCAGAGACGGAGAAATTACAACGTTTTCGGGCACAAATATCAAATGTAAAGAATCCGTGTTCGCGCGGTTCAACTTAGTTTTTTTTTGTGTCTTTGCAGTTAATTTAATTGCAATTGTGATTCTGTGGCGGAGGAATTATGATCTATCATGGTGAATCACTCGGTAGCTCTTCGCAATGGCGATGGCTGATTTAAAGTGTGTGGTCTTCGGTGTGTTGCTGGAGCAGATTAATAATATTTACATTTATTCTCCGCATTTGATCTTCACTCCAATCCGCACTCTGACCTTTGTCCTGAGGTTTGGAGCCATGGACTGTTCTGTTTGGTTGACGGTGGTTTTCACGTTCGATCGTTACATCGCAATTTGTTGTGTTAGCCTGCGGGAACGGTATTGCACCGAGCGAACAGCCACGGTTGTGATGGTAATTGTTACAATTTGGACCTGAGTGAGGTACGTTCCATTCGCCTTCGTAATTAAACCTTTGGTCCTCATTGACCACTTGCCATGGCGCTGCGTGGCCAAAGCTGAATATTCCACCTTATCCTTCTGGAGAACATATGCAGTCTTCCTTTGCATTACCACACCGTTATTGCCAATAGGCCTCATTGTATTATTCAACGTTTTAACCGTCCGTCATATCATCGCGGCAAATAAAATACGTCGGAGACTCTGGAAAAACATTGTGAAGTAGACGGATCCGGAGGAGGAAAACCGCAGAAAGTCAATGGATTTGTTGTTTTCTCTCTCCGCCAATTTTATTTTGTTGTGGATCCCCTATGGCGTGTTTCAATCAAAATGACAAACAAAAATTATTTTTACACGGACAGATATCTAAATATCCCGACAGACATCCTACAGCAATGAGCATTAATGTTTGAATTTCTCTGTACCTTCACCAACACATGTATCTACAACTTGTCCCAAAGGAGATTCAGGAAGGAGCTGAATATTTTGTTGAAATAGCTCTTTACATTAACGTGATGGCGTAGTGCGTTAATCTTCGTTTCGTGTTCAAATAAATCTTCCAAATGATCTGCAGATTGGGAAGGAATATAAATCCATGTTGCCACGTGTGACTCAGAGATGACTATTTCAACGACATGTAGTAACGTTACTAGAATTAAGTTCCGGTGATGTGTATGTATGTTTAATTTGTTTCTGTCCCACCATTTCTCCTTCCCTCTTTCAACAAGTCGTGATTGACAATGGGAACTACACCGCTGGTAGTCACTGGATTGATGAACAAGGACGACTGTGACAATTGATGTCACAGATAATTAATGTGTTTGTATTTGTATACATATTCATAAATAGAGATATATGCACCAAATCATGGCATTGTTGATATTTGGAACATATGTGTGTTCAAATAACCATAGTAACACGCCCTTCAGCCCTTCTAGTCTGTGCTGAACTATTATTCTGCCTAGTCCCACTGACCTGCACCCAGTCCATAGCTCTCTATAGCGTCGGCATTGTTTTGGGGTTTTTTTTCTCTTTTTTATCTTTTTTCATGTACCGAAAAGGCATAAAAGGTAGAATGGACGCAGCATTTCTCACTACAACTAGCAGCTCGATCCACACTCCTTCCACAATCTGTGTGAAGAAGTTCCCCCTCATGTTTCTCCTTTCATCCTTTCACCGGTGTCCTTTGGTCACTATCCCATAGATTGTGAAATTGGACAATTCAAAGCAGAAAGAGAGAAACTTCTGTCAAAGGCCATGATTTCCACAGACTAATATCCTGAATCGTGCCTTTAACAAGGTTTTAGGGCATAGTCGCCTGCTCTCTCACGTTTCGCAGTGTTTGCTGCACCTACCGTGCAGAGGCCAATCCGCCACTCGCTCTACACCCATGTCATTTTGTCCAGGCGCAATTCAAATGCAAGCTACCAATTTTCCGATGACGCGACAGCCGTCTGCAGAATCTCAAACGGCAAAGAGGAATCCATTAAGAGGGAGAAAGGTCTGCTGGTTGACTGTAGGGAAAACACACAGAGATGCTGGAGGAACACGGCCAGTCTCGCAGGGTCCATAGTAGGTTCATAAATATATATTTCCGATGTTTCCTGAGCCCTTTCTCCTGCATTTATGTGTTTTAGTGCAGGCTCGATGAGCCAACTCTCACTCATGCTCTTATTTCATATGTGCTTGTGATTTCTTGAAGGCTAGAACCCGGGGTGTAGAGTTTAGACGTGTAATCTCGACCTCTCTTGACGAATTTTTAAGTACCCGTTTTTAACCCTTTGTTTTCAAGTTTAAACTTTTTAAATTTCAGTCTAAAGTATTAAGGAACTGTTATGGCCATTAATGGAAAAAGATTAAACCTCAAGTGCAGAAGAAATTACATTTTCGGAGTGTTGAAGATTTAGGGACTAAACAGCCTGCTACAGCCTCAGGTTTAATTTTTTCAGTGCCCAAATCACAAAGATTGCCTGTGGGAGCTGCAAATCAATGACTACTGCTCACCAAGAGAAGGACATCGCTGGAATTACCCATTCTCAGGAGGAAGGCGCGTGTGCCCACGAAGTGGATCCCGATTCTGGCAGCCTGCCGATTTTAACGGAGGGAGCACGAAGGAAGACGACTCCATTGTTTGCAACGACTCAGGCAATGTTCCAACATGAAGAGATCGATCGAATCCGTGAGTCTTTGAAACAACAGCGAGCTGTTGGGGGAGAACAGCGGCAACCCCCTGAGGAAGTCGGGGTACCGTCGCTGAGAGTCCAGATCCGCAGTAGAACCGTTAAATTGCCTGTTGTTGAGATGCAGCAGGAGTTGCAGTTACCTGGTTCTGCCACTACGTTAGAGAAAGCAGGGCTGAGCTTTTCTGAGCAACAATATAAACAGTTAAAGGCATTAATTCAGCCTATAATGCAAGAGCTGGCTCAAATGAATGTTAGTAAAACGTCAGAATTCACTACAGTTAAAGTACGTGTGGAAGCATCTTGTGGAGATTTTTAAAAATTTCAGTCTGCTTTTTTTGGAATGTAAACAGCAAGTGGCCTCTAATACAGAAAAAGTGTTGATGGTTGAAAAATCCTTTATAGAATTGTGAGAACGTGAGAAGGAGTTAGAGAGGAAAATAGACTACTTGGAGAATCAAAGTAGAAGGAATAATGTGAAAATTGTTGGTTTGCCAGAAGGTAGGAAAGGACAAGATCCACTTCATTTTTTTAAAGAATGGATTCCACAAGTATTTGGGCAAGAATTTTTCTCAGGAGGCTTGGTATTGGAAAGAGCTCATAGAGCTTGAAGAAGAACACCTCTACCTGGTCAATCAACGAGACCTGTGATAATTCGATGTTTGAATTATTTGGACAGAGAAGCAATACTTCATCTAGCAGTGCAAAATGCTAGACAACGAAAGGCTCCGTTATTGATTCAGAATAGTAAAGTTTTTTATCCGTATTTGAGTCAAGAGGTTATTCAGCATCGGCATTGATTTAATCCAGTTAAAGAAGTTTTGTGGCGTAAAGTCTATAAGTCTACTTTTCACTATCCGGCAGTGTTGAAGGTGTTCTACGGAGAATTTCAATCTTGGTTTTTTGAGAATGATCATGAAGCAATGGTTTTTGCTGATTCATTGCCAGATGCAAGAGGACAAAGACGTCGATCACTATTGTCTCCTAAAGAAAAATCTGGTTGTTTTGGAAATGGAAGAAATAGCAGAAATGGGAATGGAAGGAGTCCAACTTCTCTGGAAATGGGATCTCCGAGTTTGGAATCTCTTGGATGAATAGAAGAACTTACATATTCTTATTTTATTTTATATGTCATTATGATATTTTGATGTTATACTTTGTTTGGCTGGGGAGAGAGAGATTGGCCCTAAGTTCTATTAGTCATCAACCACTGGTGGGTGATCCACACCCAAGTTGTGTTTAGAGGTTACTACCTTTTGGCAGTTTTGTTTTGGGTTTTTTTCCTCTTTTTTATCTTTTTTTATTATTTTGTTTTATTATTATTTTCATTTTATTTAGTCTTTAATTTGTGGGGTTTTTTTCTCCTATTGGAAGGCCTATTTACATTGATTTGAGTTTTTACATAACGATGTCATTAGTTCTTAGTAACATCAGTAGATATGTCAAAGTTGAGGTTTGCTACTTTTGATGTTCGAGGTTTAAACAATCCGATTAAGCCTAAGCACATTTTGGCATATATTACTAAAATGAGAATTGATGTTGCTTTTTTACAAGAAACACATTTGAATGTCAAAGAAAGTATGATATTGAAGAGGGACTGGGTAGGGCATGTATATTCTTCTTCATTTAATTCCAGGGCTAAAGGTGTAGCAATCCTGATACATAAGAATGTATCTTTTGAATTACAATCAATGGAGGAAAAGGCAGGATGTATTCTTAAATTAAATTGTAAGATTTTTAGTGAATTTTTGACTTTACTTAATATTTATGCCCCAAATGTAGATGATTAAACATTTATTTCTGATGCATTTTTTATATCTGGGTCAGGCTAATGATAATGTTTTAGTTGGTTTAATTGTGTTTTGGAACCTTTATTAGATAAATTTCCAAAGAAAGTTAAGAAATCTAAAATGGCAGTTCATGTTCAGGCATTGATGAAAGATCTTAATTAGTGGATATTTGGAGACGTCTTAATCCAACAGGGAAGGATTTCTCCATGTATTCAACTAGACATGAATCGTTTTCAAGGATTGACTTTTGTTTAGTATTGGCACATTTACAGGGAAAAATACAACAAGCGGAAGATAAAAGTAGGTTGATTTCAGATCATTCTTTGTTATACTTTACATATGCAACCTCTGAGAAAATTCAGGTGGCCTATCGTTGGAGGTTTAATATAATATTATTAAAAAATACAGAATTTATTGATTTTTTGAAAAAACAAATTCTTTTTTTTGAAAGAAAATTCTAACTCTGTTCAAAGTAAGTTTGTATTATGGGACGCTATGAAAGCCTATTTGAGAGAACAAATAATTAGTTATATTTCTAAAATAAAAAAGAATCGATTAAATCAGAGTCTTGAATTAGAGAAACGGATTAGTCACTTGGAAAATAAATTTCAGAAAGATGCTACAAAAGATCAGAAAATAGAATTGTCTGGGTTGAAACTGGAATATAATACTCTACAATCATCAATTTGAATGTATGATTAATAGGACTAAACAACAATGTTATGAATGGGGAATAAAGCACATAAGGTATTGTCATGGCAAATTAAAGAAAGAACAGGTTTTGAGGAGCATTAATGCTGTCAGATTGAATTTGCTTATCACACATAAACCTCGAGAGATTAATGATGAATTTTATTCATTTTATGAAAAGTTATATACATCTGATGGAAAACAAGAAAATAGATCGATTGATCTTTTTTATCACAGTTGAATTTACCAATATTAGAGAATGCAGATATACAGGAGTTAGAAGAACCATTTACTGATTCAGAAATTAAAATGGCTATGCTGGAAATGCCGAACGGTAAATCGCCTGGTGATGATGGATTTTCGGACGAATATTATAAAAATTTTTATGATGACTTCTCTACAGTGTTTGGAGATGTGCTACGCCAGGTTGGAGAATATTATGAATTGCCTGAGTCTTGTTCTAGTGCTTTAATTACAGTAATCCCAAAGAAAGGTAGACATATTTGAAAGTATCCTCATATAGACAGATTTTGTTGTTAAATGTAGATTATAAAATTATAGCTAAAGTTTTAGCGAATAGATTGGCTAAATTTTTACCTAAGTTGATTCATATGGATCAGACAGGTTTCATAAAGAATAGATATGCCTCAGATAATATTTTACGTGTGATTAGTTGGATTAATAGATTTCGACAATCTTCAGACCATCCAGTGGTGATATCTTCAGATGCTGAAAAAGCGTTTGATAGAGTTGAGTGCAATTTTCTGTTCAAAGTATTGGAGAAATTTAAGTTTGGTCCTTTTTCTATTGGTTGGATTAAGGCTTTTTTTATATAGTAAACCGGTAGCTAGAGTACTGATGAGTGGTTTGATTTTGGAACTGATTAAATTGACCCGATCTACTCGTCGAGGTTGTCCTTTATCAACAGCTTTGTTTGCATTAGTGATCGAACCTTTGACACAGTTGATAAGACAAAATATACAGATACAAGGTATGAAAATTTTAAATGAGGAATATAACATTAATTTATTTCCCGATATGTATTGGTGTATCTAACAAATCCAGCTCAATCACTTTTACATTTGAAGGAGTGTTTCATGCAATATGGATGTCTTTCAGGATATAAAGTTAATTGGGGAAAAAACGAAATATTACCACTGAGTGAAGGAGATTATTCAGTTTATAAGAATATTCTTAATTTAAAATGGAGGGATCGAATTAAATATTTGGGTATAATTTTGGATGTTAATTATCAATCTTTATATAAATTAAACTGTGTTCCATTAATTTAAAAAAAAAACTGATTTGATTAAATGGAAGGATTTACCTATTAATTTACTGGGTAGAATAAATACAATTAAGATGAATATTTTTCCACGTATGCAATATTTATTTCAATCTATTCCGTATTTACTTGATAATACTTTTTTTGAGATTTGAATAAAATGGTTAGGGAGTTTTTATGGAGAGGTAAATTTTCAAGAATGGCCTTGAATAGATTAACTTGGAAATATGAATTAGGGGGACTATGTTTAGCACATTTTCGAAATTCTTATGAAGCAGCCCAATTTAAATTTATTAGTTCATTGATGGATTTGGAACGGCCCCCAAGTTGGGCCAAAATTGAGATGGCAAATATCTCTGAATTTGAAATACATCAATATTTGTTTAGATGGAATGTAAATTTGTTACAGCAACATAATGTGCCTATATTAAAACATTTCATGAAGTTATGGACAAAGAAAAAGAAAATGATAGGTTCTAGGGGTGAATTATTGGCCTTGACTCCGTTGTATAATAATCAACTTATCTCTTTCTCAATACATAATCGAAATTTATTATATTGGAGATTTAAAGGTGTGGAAAATTTGGGAGATTGTTTTAAAGAAGGTAATTTTTTTTATCTTTTGATCAGGTGAGGATCAGTTATGGTATTGATAAGAACTCTGTTTCTTTATTATCAAATTAGATCTTTGGTAGAGTTATGATTTTACCTGAAATGACTAAATTTGAGACTTTTCTTATGAAGATACCAGAGAAGGGTTATATTTAATTTATGTATCAAATATTACAGGATGGTATGGATAAAAAGGGTTGGGATAAATCCAAAGATAAATGGGAAGTGGATATCGGTTTTATTTTTTCCGAGGATGATTGGTTAGATATTTGTTGTGATAGTGTAACTAGACTGATAAATGCACGATATGCAATGATTAATTATAATTTTTACATCAATTATACTTAACACCTGAAAAACTACAACAGTATGGTTTTCATGAATCAGATTTGTGTTTTAGATGTGGTAACTCTGTTGGAACTTTTTTTTCATGTGGTTTGGTCATGTATACATATACAATCTTTTTGGAGGAAAGTTCAATTGTTTCTGGAATACCTGGATACCTTTAGATCCGACAGTATTTTTATTGGGTAGTTTTCAACTTCTGAAAGGTTTGGGATAAGATAAGTTTCAACTTGATTTTGTATATTTAGCTTTATCTGTAGCGAAAAAAATATATTGCTAGTATGTTGAAAGATACGAATATGATTGATATTAATAGATGGCATAATGAGATGAAATATTGTTTAATAATGGAAAAAAATTACATATGTTTCGCGTGATAATTAGAGTTTCTTTATTAATAAGTGGTTGTTATATTCAGAATATATCCATTTTGATTTACATTGATTAGATTTTAATATGTATGCTTAATTTTTCCTTAATTTTTTTTTCTTCTCTTTATGGCTCTCCTTAGGAGAGTTGGCTAAAGGGGGAGGTCTTTTTTTTCTTCTTTCTTTTCTTTTTTTTATATATATAAAATATAACGTTCTTGTTTATGGTTTATTGTTATAAATGTGACTTATTATCTGTACTTTGAACGAATAAATAAAGTTTTTAAAAAATGAAGGCTGGAACATATTAATGAAACCTTCCACATTATTTGGCCTTGTTTTGGGATGGATAACGGAAAAAAAGTGGAGGCAACTTCCATTCAGCAAATACCACAAATTGGGTGCGGCCCAATTTCACAAAGGAAATTCCTGACAAAGGCAATGGCGGGACAGGAGACCAAGTGCTCAGTATTCGGAAAGATCATCGAGGTTTCCCCAGTTTGGAATGGGGTCGAAACAATAGGCGGCCAGTCAATGGAACCTGCAGATACGGTGCAGAGCGGAGTGGACAGCGTCCGCCTGCAGAGTTTAAAATGTCCCTCGCACCAGCTCCTCAAGGATTCGTGGATGGAGGCAAGTGAAATTGTGCGAGCGGCTGCGAGTCACTAAAAGCATCTGAAGCAGACGGGGAGACACTGTGAACTAAACAAGAGGTGGGATTTCTTTTATAACAGGTGAATAGATATATTTCAATTAGGGGCAACAGGACGAGGCGTGGTGCATGAGACTCATTGAGAAGTGTGATTGTGGAGCCGTGATCCGTATAACCGACAGATTTGTCAGAATTGTAACAGGGCGCCTTGTTCGAGACATAGAATTTCCCACCAACAAGGGTACAGCGTCAGTACCACATTGCCCTGGTAACCGGCCATTTCGACCCAAGAGTCCGTGCCGACAACGCTATGTTGCCAACGGTGCGAGGAACCCACGCAGACAAGGGGAGAACATTCGAATGCTTACAGGCAGTCCGAGATTCGAATCCTGGTCCCGATCATTCGCGCTGTGTAAAGTCGTTCTTCTGGTCACCCTTTTTGGAATTTATGGGATTGGAAATATGATAACATTTTTTTAATTGTAATTTGAAATATCACACAGCGTATGTAAGTAATTAACTGATATATGGTTTATGTGCTCCGCTTGTGAGGTATCATGTGGGTGGGGGTTGGGAGAGGGAGGATAGTTCTGTTTATTTTAGTTTGTCTTGTTATTTGTTTTTAATATGTATTTAAAATAATAAATAAAATTTCCCCAAAAAATCAAGTCATGGCGCTAAGTGCTTCACCAATCAAGCCGCCCTTGTTTATCACTCCCGTTTCCTTCATGAATGGTTCTGAATTGTATTTATTTATCCCTTTGAAATCATGTTTCTGTTTTCAGTGACGACCAACAAGCTTTCCCGTTTTCCGGGACTGGTTAATCACCCAAGCTGCAGCTGCTTTGAACTGGTACTCGTACTGTCGCTTACCCAGGGGCGCAGACGGGAGTAGATATTATGAAAGGTTAGAAATGGCCGGAATCCAAATGGTTAACCCCGATTTTCGAAATCTTAAACCGAACCAGCTTTCTTATTTATGCCGCTGAACGCAGCCACACAAGTAACATGTTCATAATTTCTTTCGAAGAATTTTACAAACATGGCTATTGATATATTCATAATTACTATAAATGCTTTCACCTGACGGGCCAAATCAGTTACACGGTGGCACTCGGATTAAAAATAACTCTCTCAAATTATTTGCTCAATGTGTTGCTTCTGGCATGACGGACTCCTGATCTCAGCAGACTTTGCTTCTCTTGTAAAAGAGTGGGTTAAACGCCTCAGAAGTACCGCCGATCTCTGCTTCACCAGGCTCGTGGACTATCCAGCCATTTACCACATCCGCAGGATTTACTACCCGGTACTTATCGCGGTTGGAATCCCTGGTCAGACACTGGTGTTGGCAACGAGGGTCTCGTTTCTAAATTGCTCTTGTCCTTGTCCACATCTATCCTGGGCACCCTGCACAGATGCTGCTCTTGGGTTGAGACATTATTCCCCGATGGTTGAGTTTCTTCTGCACCTTTGTGAATTGTTTAATTTTTCTTAATTTAGTCTGAATTTAATCTGTTTCGGTCCTGTTCATTTTTACAATCCCATCCGTAAAATCGGTGTCCATATTAACATCGTTCCCGCAGTTCATGCAGTTTCCATCGTATTATTGACGATTTTTTTCTTTTCTCGGGGCCTCTCAATGCGATTAAATATTCACAACCAAGACAATCTTTACTGCCCAATTTCCGCCCAACAGAGCGATGTAGGGCGGCCCGGTCCGAGCACCGCCTTTCTGGTGCCAGCGATCAGGGGACATGGATTCGAATCCCGCGTTGCCTGTACGTTTTCGCCGTGTCCGAGCGTGTTTTTCCCGGGGGCTCCGGTTTCTTTCCACTGTTCAAAACGGACCGAGGATGTAGGTTAATTGCCCGTAAGGTGGGCGGCACAGACTGGAGGGTAGAATGGCTGTTACAGTAAGTATGTCTAAATTTGTAGAATAATCCGTATAAACGCCCCTGAAAATCACCTCCAAACTCATTTTGCGACCTGTATGCAGTTTCGTCAATTTTTGTTTCCATTTGGTGAATACGTTATTCCCAAAGAAACAGACGCTGTCAGAGCGCATTTTAGTCTCATCATTCATGCTCCCCCCAGCACTTTCCGTTCAAGCCATTGATCTCGTCGTGGATTCACGTGATGGAGTAGTGGCCGGTAGGGAAAAAGCAACCCTCTCCTGAAAAGAAAAAAGTCAAGAAGAGACAAAGTTTAATTAATACAAAATGTAATAAATAAAAGATAAAGTTGTAGAGCAGAGAAAGAAAATGGCACCTAGGAAGTAAAAAGTAAAATCAACGGAGAAAACGAAGAAAAGTCAGCAGAAAAGAAAGGACTAGGTCTTACCTGCACAAAGAAACAGGGAGCCTTGATGGAGAAGAGCGTCCGATCTCCAAGATAGGTGACGGTCCGGCAGAGTCGCGACCCGCCCAACCGCTGGTCTGCAAAAATGGTTGTCTGAGCCAAATAAAAGTGCAAAACTGCGCATGAGCGAGGAGTCGCAATATAAGAAGAAGGAAAACACCGACGGGAGGGGGGCTCAGCAGAGGAGAGGGAAACCACGTGCGAACAGCTGAGGGATGACCGATTCCAGGGCTCTCATCTGGAGGATGAGGAAGGCGGCAGGAGAGTGAGTGAAGTTCCAGGTGAGAAAGAAAGTCGACAGGATGAAAGGAAAGAAGAGCAGCAGCAGAATGCTCAATTTTGGAATTTACTCAATATTTATGCACCTCATGAGGAGGATCAAAAGTTTATGCAAGATATTATTTGAAGATTGTAGATACACAAGAAAATATATTCATAGGAGGAGATTTTAACCCTTATTTGGATCCAATGTTGGATAAATCTGGACAAAAGACTAGTAAAAGAATAAAGTGGCCAACGTTATGATTCAACCAATGCAGGAAATGAACTTTATGGATATATGGAGGGTACAGCACCCAAGAGAGAAGGAATACATATATTATTCATGTAGGCATAAAAGATACTCTCGGATTGATATGTTTTTATTGTCGGCCCATATTCAAGGGAAAGTTAGGAAAACTGAATATGAAGCTAGATTACTATCTGATCATTCACCCCTGTTATTAGCAACAGAACTGGAGATCATCCCACCAAGAACATATAGATGGAGGTTAAACTCCGTGCTAATTAAAAGGCAGGAATTTAGAGAGATTATTGAACGCCAAATTAAAACATATTTTGAAATAAATACAGAATCAGTGAAAGACAAATTTATATTATGGGATGCAAAGAAAGTCTTCATTAGAGGTCAGATAATAAGTTATGTAAATAAGATGAAAAAGGACTACAATTGGGAAATAGAGCAGTTGGAAAGAGAGATAGTAACTACAGAAAGGAACTAGTAAAAAGGGATGATATAATGAAAGGGAGAGAATTAGCGGGCAATACAATAAAGTACAAAACATTACAAACTAATAAGGTGAAGAAGAACATAATGAAAATAAAACAAATGTATTACGAACTGGGAGAAAGAACACATAAAATATTAGCCTGGCAATATAAAACAGAACAAGCTAAAAAGAACTGTATTTGCATCAAGGAAAAATGACAAACAAATTACATATAACCCAATGGAGATTAATGAGAACTTGAAGGAATTTTATGAACAATTATATCAAACTGAGAACGAAGGGGAAAATGAGAAAATAGAAGAGTTTTTAGCTAAAATTGAACTGCAGAAATTGCAAGAAGAGGAACAAAACAATCTGATAAAACCATTTGAAATAGAGGAAGTACAGAATATATTAAAAAAGCTGCTGAATAATAAAAGGCCTGGAGAGCATGGATTCACAATAGGATTCTATAAAACATTTAAAGAGTTATTAATTCCTCCTCTCCTGGAAGTAATGAACCAGATAGAAGAAACACAAAACTTGCAAGATTCATGTAAGACAACAATAATTACAGTAATACCAAAGACGGGAAGGATCCACTAACACCAGCATCATATCGACCGATATCTCCACTTAATTCAGATTCAATCTACCAGAACAAAATATTACTTGTTTAAAGCATTATATAATGGAGTAATGGTGAAATTAACAATTAATTGATATGTATTAAACCAATTAAATTAAGTAGGTCAACTAGACAGGGATGTCCATTATCCCCCTCACTTTTCGCCTTAGCAATAGAACAATTAGCAGAACTGATAAGAACAGAAAATAAAAGAAAAGGGATTAAAATAAAGGAGAAGGAGTATAAAATCAGTTTATTTGCAGATGACATCATAGTATACATAACAGAACTAGAAATATCAATAAAAGAATTACGTAGGAAATTGAACGAGTATGGAGAAATACCGGGGTACAATATCAACGAAAATAAAAGGGAAGTGATGCCAATGGATAATGCGAATTATACAGAATTTAAAGAAAGAATCACCATGAAATAGCAAATAAAAGAAATCTGATACCTAGGTATAAGGTTAGATAATAACATAAGCCACCTGTACAAATTAAATTATCAGGCACTAATAAAGAAATTGCATGAAGACTTAGAATATTGTAATGAATTACCGCTAACGTTGATACGGTGGGTAAATTGCATTCAAATGAATCTCTTCCCAAGGATAAAATACTTATTTCAATCGTTACCAATTTACTTAATAGAGAAATTCTTTATTTAACTAAAGAGAATAATAAGGGAATTCTTGTGGAAAGGGGAAAACCGAGGATAGCATTAGATAAATTAACAGAGAGGTACATCTAAGATGGTTTGCAGTTACCAAACTTTAAAAATTATTATAGAGCAGTACAATTAAGGTATTTATCAGATTTCTACCAGACAAGGGAAAAACCAGAATGAAGTAATATAGAACTAGATAAAAGAGGGAGAAGGTACCCGAAAATAATTTATAACTGGGATGAAAAGCTGGTACAATATAAAAGCTCACCAGTATTGCATCATTGATTCAATAGAAAGGAAAAATTAAAAGAATTTACCAATTATCAAAATTAATATTGATGCAAAATCTGCTAATCAATTTTACTATAGACAACCTTTCCTTTAGAGAATGGGAGAGAAAAGGAATCAAAATAATAGAAAACTGTTTTTTGGGGGAAATAATTTATCAATATTTATACAGTTGAAGTACAAATATAGAATAACTCATGGTAAAAATGTTTGCATATCAATTCAAACCTTATTTAAAGGATAAATTGAGCAACAGACTGAGATTACCAGAAGACCGCAGCTTTGAATATGTGATTTCAGACACAATGATAATAAAAAAATTATAACAAACATGTACATTAAGCTGCAATATAAGAAAAGTGATCAAATAAGCTAAGAACCCAGACAATGGTGGGAAAAGGATTTAAACATAAAGAAAAAAAATGAAACATGGGAAAAGTTATATTCTGGAACTATGAAGAGTATAATAAACACTAAATTATACGTGATACAGTATAATTGGTTACACAGGTTATATAGCACGCCCCGAAAGTTACGAAAATGGGATCAAATATTATCAGATAGATGTTTTTGCTGTAAGAAGGAAATGGGAACAGCAGTACATGCAATTTTGGCATGTGAGAAAGTGAAAATATTTGGGAAGATCTAAATCAGAAATTAAATAAAATCACAAAAAATAACATACCAAAAAATCCAGAGATCCTTCTTCTAAGTTATATAATAATTAAGGAATTAGACCTCAAATGGGATAAAACACAAAATAGATTTCTTCTGATAGCCTGAACAGAAGCCAAAAAAATGTATAATGTTAAATTGTAAAATGGACGAGAGCCTGGAAATACAGCAATGGTACATGGAAATTATTAAATGTATTCCATTGGAGAAAAATAACATAATTTAAAAGATAAAGTCACATTATTTGAACAAATTTGTGAACCAAACATGGAATATAGCAGAGAGGGTTTGCCTCGGACCTCCACCCCCGAAAATGATAAGAAAAATGAAACATGGAAAACGTTATGTTCTGGAACTATGAAACGTATAATAAACACAAGATTACGCATGAACGAGTACAACTGGTTGCACAGGTTACATAGCACGCCCCAAACGTTAAGAAAATGGGTTCCAACATTATCAGATAGATGTTATCGCTCTAAGAAGGAAATGGGAACAACAGTAAATGCTATCTGGACTTGTGAGAAAGTGAAAATGTTTTGGGAAGATCTAAAACAGATATTCAATAAAATCACAAAAAAAACATACCAAAAAATCCAGAGATCTTTCTTCTACGTAATATAAGAACTAAGGAATTCGACTTCAAATAGGATAAAACGCAAAAATATTTCTTATGATAGCCTTAGCAGTAGCAAAAAAAGCCGTATAATGCCAACTTGGAAAATGGAAGTGAGCCTGAAAGTACAGCAATGGTGCATGGAAATGAATAAATGTATTCCATTCGAAAAAATAACATATAATTTATAAAAAGTCACATTATTTGAACAAATTTGGGAACCATACATGGATTATCACAGCGAGGCTTGCCTCGGACCCCCACCCCCGAAAATGATAAGAAGACAAAACGACTTGATCCAGTGTGGAAAAGTAGATGACACATTTTTCGTGCTTATTTTTCATTGTGGGATAACATTGTTTAATGGCTTTATTGTATTTTATATGTTGATTATTTATTGGTTTTGGGTTTTGGAGGGTGTGGGAAGGGGGAAGGGAAGGTATGGGGCGAAGGTAGAAAATGCCACTGTGTATATTTAATGAGAAACTTTTGTATATATTTTGTTTGATATGGTTCACAGTGGGAAGAATTTTTTAAAATTTAAAAAGCCACTGATCTAGTCTCGGTGACTGAGTTGATCGACTCTTCACCGACCAGGTGCTCAGGGTCACCGATCGAAACCCCACTCAGATCGTACTCCGGTCCGCTGTTTGCATCCATGAGGGGTTGGGGGGAAGTGGCGGGGGGAGCCAGAGCGAAAGAATGAGTGAGAGAGAAAGAGCCCATATCTGCTGCGGACCCACTCTCTGATCCTCAGCCATCCTCATCCGACAGTGGGTCGGAGAAATTACTACGTTTTCGGGCACAAATATGAATTGAAAAGGATCTGGTTTGCCGCGGTTGAACTGACTTTTTTGTGTCTTTACAGTTAATTTAATTGAGATTTTCATTCTGTGGCGGAGGAATTGTTGTCTGTCACGGTGGATCACTCGCTACTTCGTCGGAATGGCGATGGCTGATTTAATGTGTGTCGTCATCGGGGTGTTGCTGGAGCAGGTTAATAACATCTACATTTATGCACCGTATTTGCTTTTCACTCCAATCTGCACGCTGACCCTTGTACTGAGGTTTGTAGCCATGGACTGTTCCGTCTGGGAACGTGGCTTTCACGTTCGATCGCTATTTCGCAATTTGTAGTGTGAGGCTGCGGGAGCGGTATTGCACCGAGCGAACGGCCACGGTTGTGATGGTAATTGTGACAATATGGGGCTGTATGAGGTACGTTCCCTTCGCCTTAGCAATAAAACCTTTGGTCCTCATTGACCACTTGCCATAGCGCTGCGTTCCCAAAGCTGAATATTCGACCACATCCTTCTGGAGAATATACACGCACTTCATCAGCGTCACCACACCGTTATTGCCAATCGGCCTCATTGTATTGTTCACTGCTTTAACCGTCCGTCATTTTGTCGTGGCAAATGAAATAGGTCGGGGTCTCCGGAAGAACACTGTGAAGGAGACGGATCCGGAGGCCGGAAAACTCAGAAAGTCAATGCTTTTGTTGTTCTCTCTCTCTCCGCCAATTTTATTTTGTTGTGGATCCCCTTTGTCGTATTTAACTCAAAATTGCAAACACAACATTATTTTTACACGGACATATATCGAAGTAACCCGACATATATTCTGCAGCAATGTGCATTCATGTTTCAATTTCTCAGTACCTGCACCAACACGTGTATCTACACATTGTCCAGAGGAGCTTCAGGGAGGAACTGAAGATGGCGGTGAAATATCTCTTTACATGAAGGGGATGGCGTTGTATGTGAAGCTTCCGTTTAGTGCTCAAATAAATCTTACAAATGATCTGCAGATTTGGAAGGAATATAAACCGATGTTGCGACGTGTAACACAGTCATGAGTATTTCTACCGCATTTAGTCACGTTATTAGACTTAAGATTGGAAACGATGTTCCGTTGATGTGTATGTAGGTATTTTGGTTTTTGTCTCTCTAACTTCCTCCAACTCTCCCTCCCTCCCTCATTCGATCGTGATTGACCATGGGGACTACGCCGTTGGTTGGCACTGGAGTGTTGAACAAGGAGGTCTGTGACTATTGAGGTCACAGAAAATTAACGTGTGTGTGTGTGTGTGTGTGTGTGTGTGTGTGTGTGTGTGTGTGTGTGTGTGTGTGTGTGTGTGTGTGTGTGTGTGTGTGTGTGTGTACATTTTGTTACAAGATCAAAGCAGCAACTACAAATAAGGCATATCACACAGGGGTAAAGATGAACAATTACTTTATTAACAAAAAATTCACCTTCAAGCATTAATGTAAAATCCCTCCCCCCCCCCCTTTATAACAATGCCCACTGGTTACTATGCAAATTTCTATAACAGTGTAAAACTAATAAATTCCCCAGCCTAAATATTACATATGGAATTAAAATGCAAGTTATATTTCCAAACAGCCCACACAAAAATTTAGACACAAAACACACAAGACTCATAAAACTTAGATCTCAACTGAAGAAAATATCATAAACAAAATTCAGTTTGTTTAATAAACTGAAGCCAAATGATCTTTGACAGAGAGAAACAGCACAACATTTGAAGTTGTCTTGTGTTGCTTGCAGAGAGAGGGACCACTGACTAGGTCTGGATCCTTCTGGCTGCCTTTGGAATGTTCATCCTTTTGGAAATCCCAACATTCTAAATTGTCCTGCAGAGAATGACTCATGCTCTGGGCCTCCGTCCACTCCACATCGCCCCCAGTCGTGTTTTACCGTCCAAGTCCAGAAATTTTTTTAGATCATTTTCTGCGCATGCTCAGTCCATCACCCACTCTCTCAGCAGTCCATCTTCACCTTGGCTCTCTCAGGAAAACTGTCAATTTTTAACATATAACCACAAAACACATAGGCCAATACACAACTCACAATTCTGTATCAATATACATACATTGATTTTATATATATATGCACCAAATCATTGCATTTTTGGTATTCGGATCATATGTGTGAGCAAAGAGCCATAACATTACAGCACAG
This sequence comes from Narcine bancroftii, assembly GCF_036971445.1. Taxonomy (NCBI): domain Eukaryota; kingdom Metazoa; phylum Chordata; class Chondrichthyes; order Torpediniformes; family Narcinidae; genus Narcine; species Narcine bancroftii. Next base: position 186,028,676 of record NC_091473.1, read on the forward strand.
AAACAGGCCGTTCGGCGCTTCTAATCTTTGCTGAACTATTATTCTGCCAAGTCCCACTGAACTGCACACAATCCATAGCCCTCCATACCCTTCCCATACATGTACCTGTCCAAAGTCTGCCTGAATGTTAAAATCATACACTACAACTGGCAGCTCGTTCCACACTCCCACTACACTCTTTGTGAAGAAGTTCCCCCTCTTGTTTCTCCTTTCACCCTTTCACCGGTGTCCTCTGCTCTGAATCTCATACTTTCTAAAGCTGGGAAAACTAAAGCGGAAAGTAAGAAACTTCTGTTAAAGAGAGTGATTTCCACAGACTAATTTCCTAAATGGTGTATTTTTTTTTTGAAAATTTTATTTAAATGTTTTACAAGATCCTTCTTCCATCCCCATCCCCCTCCCACCTATCCCACATTCTACAATCAACCCCCAACTTGGAGCTTTTTTATATAAAGCACAATATCATCAAGTTATAAAATATTGTTGTACAGTGTGCCATCCATTTACATCGTTCATCACTTATAAAACTTTTATTTAACATCGAAACCCATACTTTTCAAATACAAACCCCACATTTTAACATAAAAAATAATTATTCCGTAATTTATACGTTATCTCCTCCAAATAAATACGATTGAATTTCATTATGCCATCTTTATATACGCAATTCAACATCATTTTTCTAATTTACAGCTACACATATTCTCGCCACCGACACTCCTAGATGAATAAATGCAATTTGAGGTTTATCCAAACGTACATTTGCCATAATTTTATTCATATATCCAAATCAACATACCCATGGATCAACATATAAATCTATTTTGAATACATCTCGCAAAAATGTAATTACTTTTCCACAAAAAGGCTTATCCTTTGTACATTCCCACATTGAATGTAAAAAGGTACCTGTCTGATCACCCCACCTAAAACATAAATCTTACCCTCTAAATCCATATTTTTTCAATTATTCAGGAGTTAATATAACGAGGATTCGTGGAAGGAAGCAGGTGAAAGTGTGGGAGCAGCACCGAGGAAATGTCACTGAAAGCATCTGAAGCAGACGTGGAGTCACTTCCAGAGGTGGAATTTCTTATATAGCAGCTGAAAAGATATATGAGAAGTAGGGACAAGTGGACGAGGCGTGAAGTGGGTAAGACTCAATGAGAAGTGAGTGTGGAGCTGTGACCCGAGTAATCTACAGATTGGAAAGAATTGTTACAGGACGCCATGTTCGAGACATGGGATTTCCCACCAACAAGGGCAAAGCTTCAGTTACACGTTGCCCCGGTAACCGGCCATTTCGGCCTAAAATTCCGTGCCGCCCCCGTTTTGTTGCGAACGGTGGGAGGAAACCGGAGCCCCCGGGGAAACCCCACGCATACATGGGGAAAACTGCGAAATCCTTTTAGACTGTGCGGGGTTCGAACCCCCGTCCCGATCGTTGGCGCTGTATCAGCATTGCCCTGCCCTTCACACCAACCTTGTGAAATAGGTAACGAACTCAATGTACCCTACATAAATCTACAAAGCCATCTCTCGCATTTTTTTAAATTTCGAATTGGCGAAAATATCTGGATTAACATGACTAGAGACCCCTATTTTTTTAGCACAGACCTTTCGGCGGAGAGGGAACTGGAGGTTGGTGGGTGGGGTAGGGTGGAGTGGAAACGTTGTGATGGAATAATAGTCAAGGGAATACTTGATAAATGCTGATTATTTAACGAAAATATACTGGGGGGCCACGCCAAACCACAAGGATTTGCCATCTTTTTATTTCGTGGGAGAGGTCCTTATTGTTTGGTCTCAAAGGTCCGTGTCTGCCTGGAAAATCTCGGCATTTGGATGAAACACCAGCAAGATTCCCCATAAGGGCGCCCTGTGTTAATCGCGGGTGATTCCAATATCGCTGTGGACGTTTTGATGACCTTCGAGGTCGTCATGTTTATTGTCATCTGATTGTACACGTCCAACCCGACGAAGCTGCGTCCTCTGGTCCTCAGTTCAAAACCCGCAGACACACAACCAGACATTACAAGCAGACAATGTACATGGAGGACAATTATTTATATATACAAATAAATACATATAGTTTCATGAATAGATGTTCTTTGTCCTCTTGAAGTTCATGATCTCCTTCTTCGTCTTGTCCATCGGGTCACTCAATATGTGAGCATTGACTTTGTTAAAGACCCTGGTCTGTAACTGAAAGGGCCCGAACGGCAAACAACCGTCACATTTCACAGACTGAACACCCTTGCTAATTATAAAGAATCGGTAGATTTCTGACAATCTCAAATTGTGTTTATTTAAAGGATATTGCCCATGTTAAAGTTAATCCCAAGACCCCACCAAAATCCCTTTGACAAATGTCAGAAAAGAAAATTAACCCTTTGGATTCCGTGTCCTTGTTTACAGGGACCGCTTTTATAGCCAACCACCTGCAGACTCATACTGGTAGCTTACCCACGGACCCACTCCGGAGGGAACATTATGAAAGGTTAAAAATGGCCGGGGTCCAAAGGGTTAAACTATTTGCACATCTCCCCTGACTTTGCAAAACCCATGACACAATGAGTAAAAATAGTTTCTTCGGCGGGTTGTGCCCGATGCGACAGAGGCGGTGGTCTCAGTAGACATTACTGCTCTTATATAGAAGCGCATCTGATCGCTTCCTCGAACACATCATGGAATACGCAGCAATTTATTACATTGCGAGCATTTACTTTCCTGAAACAGTTGAAGTAAAGAAAAATAGTGGGGAGGTCATGAAGCATATAAGGATAACCGAAGAGGTAGTGATGGCTGTGTTAAAAAAGATAAAGGTGGATAAATCTCCCGGACCAGACAAAATATTCCCTAGGACACTCAGGGAGGCTAGTGGACAGTTAGTGGGGCCATTAACAGAGATATTTAGGATGTCACTGGCCACGGGGGTGGTACCAAAGGATTGGAGGGTGGCCCATGTGTTTCCTCTGTTTACGAAAGGGTCCAAATGCAAACCTTGGAATTATAGGCCTGTAAGTCTGACGTCTGTGGTGGGCAAGTTAGATGGAAAGTGTTCTGAGGGATGCTACTTACAAATTTTTGGAGGTACAGGGATTGATAGGGAGTAATCAGCATGGTTTTGTCAGGGGTAGATCATGCTTGACAAACCTGATGGAGTTCTTCGAGGGGGTTACAAAAAAGGTTGATGAAGGGAAAGCTGTGGATGTTGTCTATTTGGACTTTAGTAAAGCTTTTGACAAAGTTCCCCACAGGAGGTTAGGAAAAATGGTGGAGGCATTAGGTATAAATAAGGAGGTAGTGAAATGGATTCAGCAGTGGTTGGATGGGAGGTGTCAGAGAGTAGTGGTAGAAAATTGTTTGTCCAATTGGAGGCTGGTGACTAGTGGAGTTCCTCAGGGTTCGGTCCTGGGTCCACTATTATTTGTTATATATATTAACGATCTGGATGTAGGGGTGGAGAATTGGATAAGCAAGTTTGCAGATGACACAAAGATTGGTGGTGTTGTGGACAGTGAGGTAGATTACCGTAGATTAAAAGGTGATTTATGAAGGCTGGAGGTGTGGGCTGAAATATGTCTGATGGAATTTAATACAGATAAATGTGAGGTGCTACATTTTGGAAAGGCAAATTTAAATAGGTCATATACATTGAAAGGTAGACAATTGAGGAGTGCAGAGCAACAAAGGGATTTAGGAGTTATGGTAAATAGTACCCTCAAGGCTGATACTCAGGTAGATGGTGTGGTGAAGAAGGCATTTGGAATGTTGGCCTTCATAAATTGGAGTATTGAATTCAAGAATAGGGAGGTTATGATGAAATTGTACAAGGCATTGGTGAGGCAAAATTTGGAGTACTGCGTACAGTTTTGGTCACCAAATTATTGGAAAGATATAAACAAAATAGAGAGAGTGCAGAGAAGGTTCAAAAGAATGTTGACAGGATTTCAGGGTCTGAGTTACAGGGAAAGGTTGTGAAGACTGGGGCTTTTTTCTCTGGAGCATAGAAGATTGAGAGGGGACTTGATAGAGGTGTTTAAGATTTTAAAAGGGACAGACAGAGTAAATGTGGATAGGCTTTTTCAATTAAGAAAGGGGGAGATTCAAACTAGAGGACATGGTTTAAGATTGAACGGGGAAAATTATAAGGAGAACATGAGGGGAAATTTCTTTACGCAGAGGGTGGTGGGGATGTGGAATGCGCTTCCGGCAGACGTGGTCGAGGTGGGATCATTGGTTACATTTAAGGAAAGACTGGATCGTTACATGGATAGGAGGGGTCTAGAGGGGTATGGTCCGGGTGCTGGTCAGTGGGACTAGGAGGGTGGGGATTTGCTACGGCATGGACTAGTAGGGCCGAACTGGCCTGTAAGTGGTTTTATGGTTATATGGTCCTTGCAGCGGTTGGAATCCCTGGTAAGACTCGAGAGATTTGCTACTCGAACCACTGACACCGCTGCACCGTGAAACCCAGAACCCCATGCAAGTTTTTTTTCCCAGCTATGCAGTTGTGAAATATTTGACGGTGATAAACAGTGACCTGGTGAGATTCATCCACTTGTGTTTTTTTAATCCATCCTGTGTTATGGTGTCGGGTTCTGTTGTTAATTCCATCACATGGATCAGCGCTGACATGAAAGTTGATCATTTGCTTCAGTTTTCATCGCCTGTTTTTAAATATATTTCTATTTCTAGATAAGATAGAGGTAGGTAAGAGGTCAAGGTAAGTAAGAGGTAGATAGAGGTAGGTAAGAGGTAGATAGAGGTAGTTAAGAGGTAGATATAGGTAGGTAAGAGATGGATAGGTAAGAGGTAGATAAGAGGTAGGTAAGGGGTTGATAGAGGTTGGTAAGTTGTTCCCATTGAGGGGGACATAGCTTCAAAGCTATTTATGAGGGAGGAACTCCTTTTCTCAAAGGGTGGGGAATCTGTGGAATTCGCTGCCCGTTTAAGCAATGGAGGGGACCTCAGTATCCAAGACCGGGGTTCGATACAGTCGGGGAATGAAGGAATACGGCGGAAAGGCAGGTGGGTGGAGGTGAGCCTCTCATCAGATCACATTGCGGGCTTGACTGGCCGGATCGCCGACCCCTGCCCCTAATTTCTGATGTTGTTATAAATCGATGTATTTCAACAACGACGAGACAGACCATCCTCACTGCGCAATTTTCGCCCACCCGAACAATGAAAACCCTGTGTTCATGTAAATGCGCCTACAATGTCAAGAAGAAACCCGAATAATATCCTTGAATGACGTTGGGTGAGTTGTGGCAAGCTTTCCCTTTTAAAATTATTTTTCCACTTATTCCTGAAGAAATCCACAACTCTTATTCCCACAATCAATTATCCGATGGGCACTTTCCCCTCCAACGATAGACCAGGTCTCGGTTATTTAATCTCATTTCATTTCATTTAATGTTGACGCAGGTAACAGACACTGCAGGACCAAGAGTCCCAGCCGCCCGATTTTCACCCCCAGGTCCCTTTTGACCGGTTGGAGACTCCGATGAAAACCCATGCAGGCACGAGGAGAACATGCAAACTCCTTACAGACAGCATCGAATTGGAACCCTTGTCCCCGATCGCTGGCGCTGTGACCCGCCCCATGATCATGAAGCGATCAGACACTCACTCTAAAGTGTGTTGGGGGATGTCTGAATGAAAATGCGCAGAAAATGGTGGTGGACCTCAACGTCCGTGGGTGGTAAAGGTACATCACCGACGTTTCTGGCCTGAGCCCTTCTTCAAGGAATAAGCAGAGAACAGGAGGGCCATGGAATTAAAGAGACTGAAGATTAGCTGCAGGAGGAGCCCAGACAGACAACAGGTGTTACTGGGATCAGATACGAGGAAAGGTGAAATTGATTTTGGCTTTGTGGAAGGAGACAGAGGAAAAAGGGAAAGAGAGGGGGAGAGGGGCGAGGCCACTGTGATACTAATACTATCCGGTTTGAGGGTGCCCAGATGGAAGATGAGGTGCTGTTTCCTCCAACTTGCGGGTGGTCTCAGTCTGACAGTGCATGAATCCACGAGCAGACATGTCGGCCAGGGAATGGGACGGGGAATTGGCAATTGAAATGGCCGGCCATTGGGAGGGCCACGCTATTGCGGTGGACTGACCGAGCCAGAAGTGCTCAACAAAATGATCTCCCAGTCTGCAGAATGCAGAAGATAGAACCCTGCAGATTCACGTGAAAAAAAGGTGCTCCACTTGGAGGGTCTGTTAGGGGCCCTGAATGTTGGTGAAGGAGGAGGTGTGGTGTCTTCCTCCCTCATTCTAAACTGTTGCAGGTTTTGGCGCAGGTCTCACATTCGTCATCAGCGGCGCCCCTTCTTGGGTTCCAAGGCGATGCCCGGAACCAACACCTCAACCAACCAACTCTGTCCCAGAGGATCCTAAAATGGGAATCCATTTACATGTCGGGACACAGGCCATTTCGACCCATGTCACCCAATTAACCCACACACCCATGTAATCATATAACCGTTTGCAGCGCGGAAACAGGCCACATTGACCCTCCGAGTCCGCGCCGGTTCAATTGAACAACTCCACTAGTTACCCCCTCCCGCTCTCCACCCATAACCCTCCAACCCCCTTTTATCCATGTACTCATTCAACCTTCTCTTAAATGACAGAAGGGACCCTGTCGCAACTATCTCCTCTGGAAGATCATTTCTCCTAAAGTTTTGCCTCGTTACCGTTAACATGCCATCTTGTTCCAACCTCCCCTGCCCTCGGAGGAAGGAGTCTATTCGTCTAGTCTACCTATTCCCTTCATAGTTTTAATATTAAATCTCCTCTCAACTGCCTACGTTCCAATGAATAAACTCCAAGTCTCCTTAATCTTTCTCCGTACTCTAGATGCTGTACGTTTCGAACACTAGTCCCCGGGGGAAGCCCCATGCAGGCACGGGGAGAACGTGCAAACTCCTTACAAACAGCACAGGATTCGAACTGGTCCCCATCGCTGGCGCTGTAACCGCATTGTCTTACCCGCTATATCAACCGTGCCGCATTGAGCGTGCTCAGGCTCAATGATGAAAAGGCGCGGTTGTACTAACTTTTCTTTTGGTCTCCTTGTAGTTAATTTATTGGCGATTGTGAATCTCTCTTGGAGAAAATTTGGTCTCTCGAAATGTAGTAGGAATGGCAGTGACTGATTTAATGTGTGTGGTCATCGGTGTGGTGGTGGAACAGATTAATAACATCTACAATTATGGTCGTTATTTGCTCCTTACTCCGGTGTGTGCTGTGACGCTTGTTCTGAGGTTTGGGGTCATGGACTGTTCCGTTTGGTTGACGGTGGCTTTCACGTTCGATCGCTGCATTGTCATTTGTAGTCAGAAGCTGCGGGAACGCTATTGCACCGGGCGACCGGCGGCTGTGGTGATTGCAATTGTGACGATAGAGCGCTGTGGGAAGTATATTCGGTATTACTTCGCCGTAAAACCTTTTGCCATCACTGACCACCAGCCATGGCGTTGCATCGCCAAAGCGGAATACTTCACTGCATCCACCTGGAGAATATATACAATCTTCAACAACATCATCACACCTCTGTTGCCCATCAGTGTGATAGTGCTGTTCATCAAATTTTAGCTGCCAATAAAATGCGACGGGATCTGCGGAATAACGTTGAGAATGAGAAGGATCCAGAGAACCGGAGAAAGTCAATGGTGTTGTTGTTCTCACTCTCTGCCAATTTCATTGTGTTGTGGGTCCCCTACGTAGTATTCCACTCGAAATGGCAAACTCAAAATTAATTTTACACAGACAGGTACCTGAATACCCCGATATATATTTTGCAATAATTCGCATTCATGCTACAATTTCTTAGCACGTGCACCAACACTTGTATCTATATCTTGCCGCAGAGGAGATTCAGGAAGGAGCTCAAGAGTGGGGTGAAATATATATTTGCATTCAGGCGTTGGATTTGTGGGCAAACCGTTCGACTGCTCCAATAAATGTAAACCACACACATCGGAGAGGCTGGGCGCAGACTGGGATGTGGCAGAGATGACCCCCCCCCCCTCCCGGCTCTATCCGCCACAATAGCGTGGATCTCCTATTTCAATTCCCCACCCCATTCTTTTGCTGACACGTCCGTTCATGGTCTCATGCACTGACATACTGTGACCACCCGCAAATTGGAGGGGCAGCACCATTCTGGACTCCCTCCAACTGGATAGCATTAACATCAACTTCTCCGGTCTCCCTCTCCTTTCCCCTTCCCCTATTGTGTCTCCTCGAGCTCTGTATCTCATTTCTCTCTCCTCTTTTCCCCATCTCCTTTCCCAGAGACATAATTAATTTTCACCTTTCCTCTTATCATATCCAATTAGCATCTTTCAGCTGTTAGCCTGGACTCCACCTCTTCCATTCTTTAGTATTTATTCAGATGCCTTCCTTTTTCTGGAAGAAGGGTTCATGCCCAAATACCTCCTCTGGACGCTGCAAGATCAGCCGACTGATATAACATATAACCATATGACATTTTACAGTACGGAAGCAGGCCAGCTCAGCCCTTCTAGTCCGCACTGATTTACATGAAACTCCACTGGTTCCACCTACCTACTCCCTTGCCCGTAACCATCCAACCCCCTCACATCCATGTACTCATCTCGCCTCCTATACCTTCTATGCAATATGAATCCATGACCATAACATGTCGCAGCAGAAGTAGACTATTTAGCCCATCAAGCATTTCTGTGTTTTTATTAAAGATGTTCATCAAGTTGCATCCTTTGAAGTGGGAATGGAAGATGTCGTTTTGTATAAATGGTAACCAATGAATAATGCAGCGATTTACATGGGGTAGCAGGTCAGTAATTGATGCAGTTGTTCCCCTTTAACTTCCAGGAGATTTGAAATTCAGAATCAGAGTGCATTATTTTCACCGTGTGATCATATATAATAGTGGCTTGTGGAAGTGTCTCCCATTTTGTTTCTTCCTGTCATTCACAGCAGTTTCATGCCATGCAGACCTGGATTCTTTCCAAAGCCCTTCCAGTAATTTTGGCATCTCCACGGTGACATTAAAAGGACTGGATAACAGGAGGCCCTAATTATCAGGTGCTGGAATGGCCAGAGGCTTTTTTTCCCCCAGGGCTGACATGGTTAATACAAAGGGGGGCATGCTCTTAAGAGTAAGGATGGGGAGGGAGGGAGGGAGGCAGGTACAATAGGATATTTTAAGAAACTTAGATATGTACATGAAACTGAGAGGAACGGAGGGTTATACAGTAGGGAAATTCTAGGCAGTGGACACAGCACTGGGTGGAGGGACCTGGAGAGTGCGGTAGATTTCTACATACATGTTGTTTTCCATCCATCCTGTGTAGATTCCTGTTTAGATCATAAATCCATTTCTCGATTACTGTTGATAGTTCATCTATTATGCTGTAACATTTCCCTGAATCTACTATTTACAGTTTAATGTCAATAATCCTTGAACAATCCCACAGTTTGGAAGTTATTAAATGAAAGCATTTTTATTAATGGCATTTGAGTGCATCAATATCTGCAGAACATGGAAACAAAGAATCTGTGTTCAGTTTCTAAGAACGCAATGATAAAAGAACATTTTAGTGTGGTTAACCAAGAAATTCTGCATGTACTAGAGTCACGTGCAGCACAGAAACATGCTGGAAGAAACTCTGGTCACGAAGCATTCGCAGGAAGTGAAGGACAACCAAATTACCGGGCTTGGGGCATTCATCAGTCACCAATAGTTCAAGAGCGTGTCCCACAATTTCCAACCCACAGACAAAATGGGATAGGCAATATATGCTGGTCTTGTGCATGAGATAGACTATATAAATGCGGAACAACGTAGAGCTAAGAACATCTCCTTGTGCTGCCTGGTCAACTTCCAGATCCAGGTGATGCACTCATTGTGTTTGGCTCTCTATAAATCAGTAAAACAGTTATTGCAAATGAGTATTTTTCGATAGGAGCTGAGTGAGGGAATTCTTCGCTGAAGGCAATAATGAGATCCAGTCACACAGGCGAATGATTCCTTATTTGAAACTGGGTTGGAGCAGTGTTGTATGCGCTATGTAACAGACTCCATTCACATTGTGAAAGTAAGAAGCAGTCAATGAGGAAACATTATATGGATGGGAAAATAATCATCTGTGACCCTGGATAACATGTCCCAGAAGCACAGGGAAAGTAGAAAAGTTCATTGCAAACGTTTTCAATGTTGACGAGACTCTACGTGAAATTTATGCACAGGTTAAGAAATCTGATTTCAGAAAGGGGGCGGAATGATTTGAACATTCTACCAGCTATAGGAATAGCATTTGTAGGAGAGATTGAACAGAATAAGATGACGTTCCTTGTTTTAGAGTTTTCTAAATTCTAAAGGATGTGTGACCTCCTAACCAAGGAATCATGAACCCAGCTGACACAGTTTGCGAAAGCGGCCTGGTTGGTTTAGAATTGATATGAGAAGGTTTAAGATTGGTTTAGCATTGATATGAGAAGCTTTAGGAATGGTTTAGGGTTGATATGAGAAGGTTGAGGACTGGTTTAGGAATTATATGCAAAGGATTAGGATTGGTTTAGGAATGATATGAGAAGGTTTAGGATTGATATTAGAAGGTGACGGACTGGTCTGTGATTGATATGAGAAGGTTTAGGGTTTGTTTGGGAAGGTTTAGGATTGATATAAGAAGGATTAGGACTGCTTTAGGATTTATATGAATTGGTTTATGATTGGTTTAGGATTTATATTAGAAGGCTTAGAATTAGTTTAATATTGATATGAGAGGGTATGGGACTGGTTTAGGATTGGAAAAGGACTGATTAAAAAAGGATTAGGACTGGTTTAGGGTTAAAGGAAAAGATTAAGGATTCGTTTAGGATTGATATGAGAAGATTTAGGACTGGTATAGGATTGATATGAGAAGGTTTAGAACAGGTTTAGATTTTATATAAGATTTAGGACTGGTTTGTGATTGATATTGGAAGGTTTAGGATTGATAGGAGATGGTTTAGGATTGGTTTAAGATTGATATGAGAAAGTGTAGCACTGGTTTAGCATTGATATGAGAAGTTTATGACCGGTTTAGGATTTATGTCAGAAGGTCTAGGACTGGTTTATGATTGATAGGTGAAGATTTAGGATTGGTTAAGCATTGAGATGATAAGAATGTTTAGGACTGGTTTAGGATTGCTATGTGAGGGATTGGGACTCATTAGAGATTGATATGTACTAGTTTCGGATTAATATGAGAAGGCTGTGGATATGATAAGGTTCAGAATTTTGCTATAATTGATATGAGGTTTCGGACCAGTTTAGGATTGATATTGCAAGGTTTAAGGTTGGTTTCAGACTGATTGTAGAAGGTTTAGCATTGGTGTAGGATTGACATGAGAAGGTTTACGATTCGTTGAGGATTGATATGAGAAGCTTTAAGACTGGTATAGGATTGATATGAGAAGGTTTAGAATAGGTTTATATTTGATATGACAAGATTTAGGACTGGTTATGATTGATATGTCAAGATTTATGATTGGTTAAGGTTTAAGATACGAATGTTTAGGATTGATTTGGGATTGATATTAGAAGGTTAAGGACGAGTTTAAGGTAGATACGAGAAGGTTTAGGATTGATATGAAAAGGATTCGAACTGGTTTAGGATTGATAAGAGATGGTTTAGGATTGGTTTCAGATTGATATGAGAAAGTATAGGACTAGTTTATCATTGATATGAGAAGGTTTAGGGCTGGTTTAGAATTGGCATGAGGATGTTGAGTCATGGTTTATGATTGATATGTGAATGTTTAGGACTGATTGACGATTGATATGAGAAGGATTAGGACTGGTTTAGGATTGATATAAGAAGGTTTAGGAATTGTTTAGAATTGATATGTTAATGTTTAGGATTAGTCTAGGATTGATATGAGGTTTAGGAAAGGTTTAGATTCGAAATGGGAAGGGTTAGGATACGATTAGGAAACATCTGTGAAGGTTTAGGACTAGTTTAGGATTGATGTGAGAAGGTTTGGGACAGGTTTAGGAATGATATGCAAAGGTTTAGGATTGGTTTAGGAATGATATGAGAAGGTCTAGGATTGGTTTTGAATTGATATGCGAAGGTTTTGGATGGGTTTAGTATTGATATAGGAAGGGTTAGCATTCGTTTTGGATACATACGAGAGGTTTCAGGACTGCTTTATGATTGTTATGAGATGGTTTAGAACTGGTTCAGGAATGATATGCAAAGGTTTACGATTGGTTTGGGATTGATAAGAGAAGGTTACGGACTGGTCAGTGGTTGATATGAGAAGGTTTAGGATTGGATTAGGAATGTTTAGGATTGATTTGAGAAGGTTTAGGATTCGTTTAGGATTGATATGAGAAGGTTTAGGACTGGTTATGATTGATATGTCAAGATATATGATTGGTTAAGGATTGAAATAAGAATTTTAGGATTGGTTTAGGATTGATATTAGTATGTTAAGAACAGTTTAGAATAGATATGAAATGGTTTAGGACTGTGTAAGGTTTGATATGAAAAGGATTATGACTTGTTTAGGATTGTTAGATGGTTTAGAATTGGTTTAAGATTGATATGAAAAAGTCTAGGACTAGTCTATCATTGATATAAGAAGGTTTAGGACTCGATTATGATTGATATGTGAAGATTTAGTATTGGTTAAGGATTGAGATAAGAATGTTTAGAATTCGTTTAGGATAGATATGAGAAGGTTTAGGACTAGTTTAGGGTTTATATAAGAAGGTTTAGGACTGGTTTATAATTGGTATAAGAATGTTGAGTAATAGTTTATGATGGATACGTGAATGTTTAGGACTAATTGACGATTGAAATGAGAAGGATTAGTAATGGTTTAGGATTAAAATGACAAGGTATAGGACTGATTTAGGATTGATATGAGAAGGTTTAGGAATTGTTTAGTATTGATATGTTAATGTTTAGGGTTAGTCTAGGATTGATATGAGGTTTAGGAAAGGTTTAGATTCGAAATGGGAAGGGTTAGGATACGATTAGGATACATATGAGAAGGTTTAGGACTGGTTTAGAATTGATATGAGAAGGTTTAGAACTGGTTTAGGAATGATATGCAAAGGTTTACGATTGGTTTAAGATTGATATGCGAAGGTCTAGGATTGGTTTCGGATTGATATGTGAATGTTTATAATGGGTTTAGTATTGATATAGGAAGGATTAGCATTCGTTTTTGGATACATATGAGAAGTTTTAGAACTGTGAAGGGAAGGTTTAGAACTTCTTTAGGAATGATATGAAAAGGTTTACGCTTGGTTTAGGATTGATATTAGTAGGTTAAGAACTGTTTATGGTAGATATGAAATGGTTTAGGATTATGTAAGGTTTGATATGAAAAGGATTCGGACTGGTTTAGGATTGATAGATGGTTTAGGATACGTTTAAGATTGATTTGAGAAAGTATAGGATTTGTTTATCATTGATATGAGAAGGTTTTGGACTCGATTATGATTGATAAGTGAAGATTTAGTATTGGTTAAGGATTGAGAAAACAATGTTTAGGATTGGTTTACGATTGATTTTAGAAGGTTCAGGACTGGTTTAGGATTGATACGAAAAGGGTTACGATTCGTTTAGGTTTCGGTTTGGATAAGGATTGATATGAAAAGGATTCGGACTAATTTAGGATTGATTAGAGATGGTTTAGGATTGGATTAAGATTGATATAAGAAAGTATAGGACTAGTTTATTATTGATATGAGAAGGTTTTGGACTCGATTATGATTGATATGTGAAGATTTAATATTGTTTAAGGATTGAGATAAGAATGTTTAGGATTGATATTAGAAGGTCAAGGACTGGTTTAGGATTGATACGAAAAGGGTTAGGATTCGTTTAGGATAGATATGAGAAGGTTTTGGACAAGATTAGGGTTGATATGAGAAGGTTTAGGACTTGTGCAGAATTGATATGCGAAGGTTTAGGATGTGTTTCAGAATGATATGAAAAGGTTTAGGATTGATGTGAGAAGGTGAAGGATTGGTCTTGGATTGATACGAGAAGATTCTGGATTGATTTCAGATTGATATGAGAAGTTTTAGAGCTGGTTTAGTATTGATATGAGAAGGTCTAGGACAGGCTTTGGATTAATATTGCATGGTTTAGGTCTGGTTTAAGATTGGCATGTGAAAGTATACGATTGTTTTCAGATTGATATGATAAGGTTGAGGACTGGTTTAGAATTGGTATGATAATGTTGAGTCGTGGTTTATGATTGATACGTGAATTTTAAGACTGTTTTCCGATTGATATGAGAAGGATTAGGACTGGTTTATGATAGATATGAGAAGGTTTAGGATTAGTCTTGGATTGATATGAGGTTTAGGAAATGTTTAGATTCGAAATGGGAAGGGTTAGGATACGATTAGGATACATATGAGAAGGTTTAGGACTGGTTTAGGATTAATATGAGAAGGTTTATGATGGGTTTAGTATTGTTATAGGAAGGGTTAGCATTCGTTTTGGATACATATGAGAAGTTTTAGGACTGGTTTAGGACTGTGAAGAGAAGGTTTAGAACTTCTTTAGGAATGATATGAAAAGGTTTACGATTGGTTTAAGAAGGATATGAGATGGTTTAGGATTGGTTTAGGGTTGATACGAGAAGATTACGCACTGGTCAGTGATTGATATGAGAAGGTTTAGGATTGGATTAGGAATGTTAAGGGAATGTTTAGGATTGGTTTAGGATTGATATGAGAAGGATTAGCACTGGTTATGTTTGATATATCAAGATTTATGATTGGTTAATGTTTGAGATAAGAATGTTTAAGATTGGTCTAGGATTGATATGAGGTTTACGACCAGTTTAGGATTGATATGGGAAGTTTTAGGGCTGGTTGTGGACTGCTTTTAGAAGGTTTAGCATTGGTTTAGGATTGATATGCGAAGTTTTATAATTCGTTTAGGATTGATATTGATAGGACTGGTATAGCATTAATATGAGAAGGTTTAGAGCTGGTTTCTGATTGATATGGTATGGTTAAAATAGGTTTCATTTGATATGAGAAGATTTAGGACTGGTTATGATTGATATGTCAAGATTTATGATTGGTTAAGGATTGAGATAAGAATGTTTAGGATTGGTTTAGGCTTGATATTAGTATGTTAAGAACAGTTTAGGATGGATATGAAATGGTTTAGCACTGTGTAAGGTTTGATATGAAAAGGATTCGGACTAGTTTCGGATTGTTAGATGGGTTAGGATAGGTTTAAGATTGATATGAGAAAGTATAGGACTAGTTAATCATAGATATGAGGTTTACGACTCGATTATGATAGATACGTGAAGATTTAGTATTGGTTAAGGATTGAGATAAGAATGTTTAGGATTGATATTAGAAGGTCAAGGACTGGTTTAGGATTGATACGAAAAGGGTTAGGATTCGTTTAGGATAGATATGAGAAGGTTGTGGACAAGATTAGGGTTGATATGAGAAGGTTTAGGACTTGTGCAGAATTGATATGCGAAGGTTTAGGATGTGTTTCAGAATGATATGAAAAGGTTTAGGATTGATGTGAGAAGGTGAAGGATTGGTCTTGGATTGATACGAGAAGATTCTGGATTGATTTCAGATTGATATGAGAAGTTTTAGAGCTGGTTTAGTATTGATATGAGAAGGTCTAGGACAGGCTTTGGATTAATATTGCATGGTTTAGGTCTGGTTTAAGATTGGCATGTGAAAGTATACGATTGTTTTCAGATTGATATGATAAGGTTGAGGACTGGTTTAGAATTGGTATGATAATGTTGAGTCGTGGTTTATGATTGATACATGAATTTTAAGACTGTTTTCTGATTGATATGAGAAGGATTAGGACTGGTTTATGATAGATATGAGAAGGTTTAGGATTAGTCTTGGATTGATATGAGGTTTAGGAAATGTTTAGATTCGAAATGGGAAGGGTTAGGATACGATTAGGATACATATGAGAAGGTTTAGGACTGGTTTAGGATTAATATGAGAAGGTTTATGATGGGTTTAGTATTGTTATAGGAAGGGTTAGCATTCGTTTTGGATACATATGAGAAGTTTTAGGACTGGTTTAGGACTGTGAAGAGAAGGTTTAGAACTTCTTTAGGAATGATATGAAAAGGTTTACGATTGGTTTAAGAAGGATATGAGATGGTTTAGGATTGGTTTAGGGTTGATACGAGAAGATTACGCACTGGTCAGTGATTGATATGAGAAGGTTTAGGATTGGATTAGGAATGTTAAGGGAATGTTTAGGATTGGTTTAGGATTGATATGAGAAGGATTAGCACTGGTTATGTTTGATATATCAAGATTTATGATTGGTTAATGTTTGAGATAAGAATGTTTAAGATTGGTCTAGGATTGATATGAGGTTTACGACCAGTTTAGGATTGATATGGGAAGTTTTAGGGCTGGTTGTGGACTGCTTTTAGAAGGTTTAGCATTGGTTTAGGATTGATATGCGAAGTTTTATAATTCGTTTAGGATTGATATTGATAGGACTGGTATAGCATTAATATGAGAAGGTTTAGAGCTGGTTTCTGATTGATATGGTATGGTTAAAATAGGTTTCATTTGATATGAGAAGATTTAGGACTGGTTATGATTGATATGTCAAGATTTATGATTGGTTAAGGATTGAGATAAGAATGTTTAGGATTGGTTTAGGCTTGATATTAGTATGTTAAGAACAGTTTAGGATGGATATGAAATGGTTTAGCACTGTGTAAGGTTTGATATGAAAAGGATTCGGACTAGTTTCGGATTGTTAGATGGGTTAGGATAGGTTTAAGATTGATATGAGAAAGTATAGGACTAGTTTATCATAGATATGAGGTTTACAACTCGATTATGATAGATACGTGAAGATTTAGTATTGGTTAAGGATTGAGATAAGAATGTTTAGGGTTGATTTTAGAAGGTTAAGGACTTGTTTAGGATTGATACGTAAAGGGTTAGGATTCGTTTAGGATAGATATGAGAAGTTTTAGGACTGGTTTAGGATTGATATGAAAAGGTTTAGGACTAATGTAGAATTGATATTGGAAGGTTTACGATTGATATGAGAAGGTTTAGGACTGGTTGAGGAATGATATGCAAAGGTTTACTATTGGTTTAGGAGTGTTATGAGGTGGTTGTGGTTTGGTTTAGGATTGATATGAGAAGGTTTAGGGCTGGTTTCTGATTGATATGGTAAGGTTTGGAATAGGTTTAGATCTGATATGAGAAGATTTAGGACTGGTTATGATTGATATGTCAAGATTTATGATTGGTTCAGTATTGAGATAAGAATGATTAGAATTGGTTTAGGGTTGATATTAGTAGGTTAAGAACTGTTTAGGATAGATATGAAATGGTTTATGATTGTGTAAGGTTTGATATGAAAAGCATTCGTACTGGTTTAGGATTGATAGATGTTTAAGATTGGTTTAAGATTGATATGAGGAAGTATAGGACTAGTTTATCATAGATATGAGAAGGTTTACGACTCGATTATGATAGATACGTAAATATTTATTATTGGTTAAGGATTGAGATAAGTATGTTTAGGATTGGTTTTGCATTGATTTTGGAAGGTTAAGGACTGGTTTAGGATTGATACGAAAAGGGCTAGGATTCGTTTAGGATAGATATGAGAAGGTTTAGGACTAGTTTAGGGTTGATATGAGAAGGTTTAGGACTAGTGCAGAATTGATATGCGAAGGTTTAGGATGTGTTTCAGAATGATATGAAATGGTATACGATTGTATTAAGATTGAGTTGAAAAGATTTAGGACTGGTTTAGAATTGGTATAACAATGTTGGGTGATGGTTTATGATTGATACATGAATATTTAGGTCTGATTTACGATTGAAATGAGAAGGATTCGGACTGGTTTAGAATTAAAATGTGAAGGTATAGGACTGGTTTAGGATTGATATAAGAAGGTTTAGGAATTGTTTAGGATTGATGTGTTAATGTTTAGGATTACTCTAGGATTGATATGAGGTTTAGGAAATGTTTAGATTCGAAATGGGAAGGGTTAGTATACGATTAGGAAACATCTGAGAAGGTTTAGGTCTGGATTAGGATTTATATGAGATGGTTTAGAACTGGTTTATGAATGATATGCAAAGGCTTAGGATGGGTTTAGGAATGATATGAGAAGGACTAGGATTGATTTAGGATTCATATGCGAAGGTTTAGGATGGGTTCAGTATTAATATAGGAAAGGTTAGCATTCGTTTTGGATACATATGAGAAGTTTTAGGACTGGTTGAGGATTGTTATGCGAAGGGTTAGAACTGGTTTAGGAATTATATGCAAAGGTTTACGATTGGTTTAGGAATGATATGAGATGGTTTAGGATTGGTTTAGGATTGACATGAGAATGTTATGGAGTGGTCAGCGATGGATATGAGAAGGTTTAGTATTGGATCAGGAATGTTAAGGGAATGTTTAGGATTGGTTTGGGACTGATATGAGGATTAGGACCAGATTAGGATTGATATGGGAAGGTTTTGGGCTGGTTGTGGACTCACTTTATAAGGTTTAGCATTGGTTTAGGATTGATTGACGATTGATCTGATAATGTTTAGGACAGGTTTAGGATTAACATGAGAAGGTATAGGACTGGTTTAGGATTGATATGAGAAAGTTTATGATTGGTCTAGGATTGATATGAGATTTAGGGAAGGTTTGGATTTGAAATGAGAAGGGTTAGGATAGAATACATATGAGAAGGTTTAGGACTGGTTTAAGGTTGATTTGAGAAACTATAGGACTAGTTTATCATTGATATGACAAGGTTTAGGGCTTGATTATGATTGATATGTGAAGATTTAGTATTGGTTAAAAATTGAGATAAGAATGTTTACGATTGGTTTAGGATTGATATTAGAAGGTTAAGGACTGGTTTAGGGTTGATAAGAAAAGGGTTAGGATTCGTTTAGGTTAGATGCCAGAAGGTTGAAGGCTGGTTTAGGATTGAAATGAGAAGGTTTAGGACTGGTGTAGAATTGATATGCGAAGGTTTAGCATGTGTTTCAGAATGATATGAGAAGGTTTAGGATTGATTTCAGATTGATATGAGAAGTTTTAGGGCAGGTTTGGTATTGATATGAGAAGGTTAGGACAGGTTTAGATTTGATATAATAAGGTTTAGAACTTATTTATTATTGAAATGAGAAGGTTTATGATTTGTTTAGGATTGATGAGAAATTGTTTAGGATTGGTTTACGATTAATCTGTGAAAATATAGGTCTGGTTTAGCATTGATATGAGAAGGTTTAGGGCGGGTATAGTATTGATTTCAGACGTTTTAGGACTGGTATATGATTGATATGTGAAGGATAAGGATTGATTTAGGATTGAGTTGAGATGCTTTAGGATTGGTTTAGGAATGATATTAGAAGGTTGTAGAATGGTTGTGCATTGATATGAGAAGTTCTATGACAGGTTGTGCATTGATATGGGAAGGTTTAGGTCTGGTTTAAGATTGGCATGAGAAGGTATACGATTGTTATAAGATTGATATGAGAAGGTTTAGGACTGATTTAGAATTGGTATGAAAATGTTGAGTAATGATTTAGCATTGGTATGAGAATGTTGAGTAATGTGTTATGATTGATACGTGAATGTTTAGGACTGATTGACGATTAAAATGAGAAAGATTAGGACTGGTTTAGGATTAAAATGAAAAGGTATGGGACTGGTTTAGGATTGATACGAGAAGGTTTAGGTTTGGTCTAGGATTGATATGAGATTTAGGAAAGGTTTTGATTTGATATGGGATGGGTTAGTATACGATTAGGATACACATGAGAAAGTTTAGGACTGGTTTAGGATTGGTATGCAAAGGTTTAGGATTGGTTTAGGAATGATATGTGATGGTTTAGGATTGTGTAAGGTTTGATATGAGAAGGTTACGGACTGGGCAGTGATTGATATGAGAAGGTTTAGGAATGTTGAGGGAAGGTGTAGGATTGATTTATGTTGGATATGAGAAGGTTTAGGACTGGTTATGTTTGATATGTCAAGATTAATGATTTGTTAAGGATTGAGATAATAATATTTAGGATTGATTTAGGATTGATATTAGTTGGTTAAGAACTGTTTAGTATAGATATGAAATAGTTTAGGATTGTGTCAAGTTTGATATTAAAAGGATTGGGACTGGTTTCGGATTGATAAGCGATGTTTAGGATTGGTTTAAGATTGATATGAGAACGTATAGGACTAGATTATCATAGATATGAGAAGGTTTAGGACTCGAGTATGATAGATACGTGAAGATTTGGTATTGGTTAAGGATTGAGATAAGTATGTTTACTTATTGGTTTTGCATTGATTTTGGAAGGTTAAGGACTGGTTTAGGATTGATACGAAAAGGGTTAGGATTCGTTTAGGATAGATATGAGAAGGTTTTGGACAAGATTAGGGTTGATATGAGAAGGTTTAGGACTAGTGCAGAATTGATATGCGAAGGTTTAGGATGTGTTTCAGAATGATATGAAAAGGTTTACGATTGATGTGAGAAGGTGAAGGATTGGTATTGGAGTGACGTGAGAAGATTCAGCATTGATTTCAAATTGATATGAGAAGTTTTAGGGCTGGTTTAGTATTGATATGAGAAGGTCTAGGACAGGCTTTGGATTGATCTGGGAAGGTTTAGAATAGGTTTAGATTTGATATTAGAAGATTTATGACTGGTTATGATTGATATATCAAGATTTATGATTGGTTAAGGATTGAGATAAGAATGTTTACAATTGGTCGGATTGATATGAGGTTTAGGACCAGTTTAGGATTGATATGAGAAGGTTTAGGGCTGGTTGTGAACTGATGTTAGAAGGATTAGCATTGGTTTAGGATTGATATGAGAAGGTTTAGGACTGGTTTAGTATTGATATGAGATGGTTTAGGACTGGTTATAATTGTTATGGCAAGATTTATGATTGGTTAAGGATTGAGATAAGAATGTTTATGTTTGGTTTAGGATTGATATTAGTAGGTTAAGAACTGTTTAGTGTAGATATGAAATAGTTTAGGATTGTGTCAAGTTTGATATGAAAAGGATTAGGACTGGTTTAGGATTTATAAGCGATGTTTTAGGATTGGTTTAAGATTGATATCAGAAGGGTTAGGATTCGTTTATGATAAATATGAGAAGGTTTAGGACTGGCCTAAAATTGATATGGAAAGGCTTAGGACTGGTGTATGATTGATAAGCGAAGGTTTAGGATGGGTTTAGCATTGATATGAGAATGTTTTGGAATTGTTTAGGATTGATATGTTAAGGTTTAGGATTGGTATAGGATTGATATGAGATGTAGGACCAGTTTAGGATTGATATGGGAAGGTTTAAAGCTGGTTATGGAGTGAATGTAGAAGGTTTAGGATTGGTGTATGGTTGATATGAGAAGGTTTAGGATTCGTTTAGGATTGATATGAGAAGCTTTAGGACTGGTATAGGATTGATATGAGAAGGTTTAGAATAGGTTTAGATTTGATATGAGAACATTTAGGACTGGTTATGATTGATATGTCAAGATTTATGGTTGGTTAAGGATTGAGATAAGAATGTTTAGGATTGGTTTAGGATTGATATTAGAAGGTTAAGACTGATTTAAGGTAGATATGAAAAGGTTTCGGTTTGGATAAGGATTGATATGAAAAGGATTCGGACTGATTTAGGATTGATTAGAGATGGTTTAGGATTGGTTTAAGATTGATATAAGAAAGTATAGGACTAGTTTATTATTGATATGAGAAGGTTTTGGACTCGATTATGATTGATATGTGAAGATTTAATATTGTTTAAGGATTGAGATAAGAATGTTTAGGATTGATATTAGAAGGTTAAGGACTGGTTTAGGATTGATACAAAAAGGGTTAGGATTCGTTTAGGATAGATATGAGAAGGTTTTGGACTGGTGTAGAATTGATATGCGAAGGTTTAGGATGTGTTTAAGAATGATATGAGAAGGTTTAGGATTGATGTGAGAAGGTGAAGGATTGGTCTTGGATTGATACGAGAAGATTCTGGATTGATTTCAGATTGATATGAGAAGTTTTAGAGCTGGTTTAGTATTGATATGAGAAGGTCTAGGACAGGTTTTGGCTTGATATGGGAAGATTTAGGTCTGGTTTAAGAATGGCATGAGAAGGTATACGATTGTTGTAAGATTGATATGATAAGGTTTAGGACTGGTTTAGGATTGATATGAGAACGTTTATGACTGATTTAGGATTGATATGAGAAGGTTTAAGATTTTTTTTAGGATTGATATGTTAATGTTTCGGAGTGGTCTAGGGTTGATATGAGCTTTTGGAAAGGTTTAGATTTGAAATGGGAAGGGTTAGGATACGATTAGCATACATATGAGAAGGTTTAGGACTGGGCAGTGATTGATATGAGAAGATTTAGGATTGGTTTAGGAATGTTAAGGGAAGGTGTAGGATTGGTTTATGTTGGATGTGAGAAGGTTTAGGACTGGTTATGATTGATATGTCAAGATTTATGATTGGTTAAGGATTGAGATAAGAATATTTAGGATTGGTTTAGGATTGATATGAGAAGGGTTAGGGTTCGTTTCTGATAAATATGAGAAGGTTTAGGACTGGCCTAATATTGATATGGGAAGGCTTAGGGCTGATCTATGATTGATATGCGAATGTTTAGGATGGGTTTAGGATTGATATTAGAATGTTTTGGAATTGTTTCGGATTGATATGTTGAGGTTTAGGATTGGTCTAGGATTGATATGAGAAGGTTTAGGATTCGTTTAGGATTGATATGAGAAGGTTTGAACAGGTTTAGATTTGATATGAGAAGATTTAGGACTGGTTTAAGATTGATACGAGAAAGTTTAGGAATTGTTTAGGATTGATATGTTAATGTTTAGGATTGGTGTAGGATTGATATGAGGTTTAGGAAAAGTTTAGATTTGAAATGAGAAGGATTAGGGTATGATTAGGATACATATGAGAAGGTTTAGGACTTGTTTAAGATTGATATGAGAAAGTATAAGACTAGTTTATCATTGATATGGAAAGGTTTAGGACTTGATTATGATTGATATGTGAAGATTTAATATTGGTTACGAATTGATATAAGAATGTATAGGATTGTTTTAGGATTGATATTAGAATGTTATGGACTGGTTTAGGATTGATACGAAAAGGGTTAGGATTCGTTTAGGATAGATATGAGAAGGTTTAGACTGGTTTAGGGTTGATATGAGAAGGTTTAGGACAGGTTTCGATTTGATATAAGAAGGTTTAGAACTTGTTTATGATTCAAATTAGAAGGTTTAGGATTGGTTTAGGATTGATATTAGAAGGTTGAGGACTTGTTTTGGATTGATATGAGAAGGTCTAGGACAGGTTTTGGATTGATTTGGGAAGGTCTAGGTCTGGTTTAAGATTGGCATGAGAAGGTATGCAATTGTTTTAAGATTGCAATGATAAAAGTTAGGACTGGTTTAGGATTGATATGAGAAGGTTTAGGACTGATTTAGAATTGGTATGAGAATGTTGAATAATGGTTTATGATTGATACATGAATGTTTTGAACTGCTTGACGATTAATATGAGAATGTTTAGGACTGGTTTCGAATTGATGAGAGATGGTTTAGGATTGGTTTCAGATTGATCTGTGAAAGTATAGGACTGGTTTAGCATTGATATGAGAAGGTTTATGACGGGTTTAGGATTGGTTTAGGTTTAGGGCTTATTTAGAATTGGTATGAGAATGTTGATTAATGGTTTATGATTGATACGTGAATGTTTAGGACTGATTGAGAATTGATATGAGAAGGATTAGGACTGATTGACGATTGATATGAGAAGGATTAGGATTGGTTTAGGATTAAAATGAGATGGTATATGACTGGTTTAGGATTGATATGAGAAGGTGTAGGAATTGTTTTGGATTGATATGTTTATGTTTAGGATTGGGTTAGGATCGATATGAGGTTTAGGAATGGTTTAGATTTGAAATGGGAAGGATTAGGATACATATGAGAAGGTTTAGGACTGGTTTAGTATTGATATGAGAAGGTTTAGTATTGATATAGGAAGGGTTGGCATTCGTTATGTACACATATGTGAAGTGTTAGGACTGATTTGGATTGTTATGAGAAGGTTTGTTACTGGTTTAGGAATGATATGCATAGGTTTACGATTGGTTTAGGAATGACATGAGATGGTTTAGGATTGGTTTAGGATTGATATGAGAAGGATTAGGACTGGTTATGTTTGATATGTCAAGATTTATGATTGGTTAAGGATTGAGATAACAATACTTAGGATTGGTCTAGGATTGATTTGTGGTTTAGGACCAGTTTAGGATTGATATGGGAAGGTTTAGGATTGGTTATGATTAATATGTCAAGGTTTATGATTGGTTACGGATTGAGATAAGAATGTTTAGGATTGGTTTAGGATTGATATTAGTAGGTTAGGAACTGTTTAGAATAGATATTAAATGGTTTAGGATTGTGTAAGGTTTGATATGAAAAGGATTTGGACTGGTTTAGGATTGATAAGAGATGGTTTAGGATTGGTTTAAGATTGATATGAGAAGGGTTAGGATTCGTTTATGATGAATATGAGAAGGTTTAGGACTGGTGTATGATTGATATGCGAGGGTTTATGCCGTGTTTAGGATTGATCTAAGAATGCTTTGGAATTGTTTAGGATTGATATGTTAAGCATTAGGATTGGTCTAGGATTGATATGAGGTTTAGCACCAGTTTCGGATTGATATGGGAACGTTTACAGCTGGTTTTGGACTGATTGTAAAAGGTTTAGAATTGGTTTAGGATTACTATGAGAAGGTTTAGGACTTGATTACGATTGATATGGGAAGATTTAGTATTGGTTACGAATTGAGATAAGAATGTTTAGGATTGTTTTTGGATTGATATGAGAAGGTTTAGGACTTGTTTAGGATTGATACGAGAAGGTTTAGGACTGATTTATAATTGGTATAAGAATGTTGAGTAATGGTTTATGATTGATACGTGAATGTTTAAGACTGATAGACAATTGATATGAGAAGGTTTAGGACTAGTTTAGGATTGATACGAGAAGGTTGAGGACTGGTTTATAATTGGTATAAGAATGTTGAGTAATGGTTTATGATTGATACGTGAATGTTTAAGACTGATAGACAATTGATATGAGAAGGTTTAGGACTAGTTTAGGATTGATATGAGAAGTTTCAGTATTGGTTTCGTATTGATACAGGAAGGGTTGGCATTCGTTTTTTATACATATGAGAAGTGTTAGGACTGGTTTAGGATTGTTATGAGAAGGTTTGTAACTGGTTTAGGAATGATATGCAAAGGTTTGCGATTGTTTTAGGAATGATATGAGATGGTTTAGGAATGGTTTAGGATTGATATGAGAAGGTTACGGACTGGTCTGACTGATATGAGAAGGTTTAGCATTGGTTTAGGATTCATATCAGAATGTTTAGGATTCGTCTAGGATTGATATGAGAATGTTGAAGATTGGTTTAGGATTGATATGAGATGGTTTAGGGCTGTTTTCGGATTGCTATGAGAAGGTTTAGAACTTCTTTATGATTAAAATGAGAAGGTTTAGGCTTGGTTTAGGATTCATGGGAAATTGTTTAGGTTCGGTTTAGGATTGATCGGTGATAGTATAGGACTGGTTTAGCATTGATATGAGAAGGTTTAGGACGGGTTTAGGATTGATTACAGAAGTTTTAGGACTGGTATATGATTGATATGTGAAGTATAATGATTGGTTTAGGATTGAGTTGAGAAGGTTTAGGATTGGTTTAGGATTGATATTAGAAGGTTGAGGATTGATTGTGGATTGATATAAGAAGGTCTAGGACAGGTTTTGGATTGATATGGGAAGGTTTAGGACTGGTTTAGGATTAAATTGAGAAGGTATAGGATTGATATGAGAAGGTGTAGGAATTGTTTGGGATTGATATGTTTATGTCTAGGATTGGTCTAGGATTGATATGAGACTTAGGAAAGGTTTAGATTTGAAATGGGAAGGGTTAGGATACGATTAGAATACATATGAGAAGGTTTAGTACTAGTTTAGGATTGATATGAGAAGGTTTAATATTGGTTTAGTATTGATATAGGAAGGGTTGGCATTCGTTTTGTATACATATGAGAAGTTTTAGGACTGGTTTAGGAATGTTTGGAACTGATTTAGGAATGATATGCAAAGGTTTATGATTGGTTTAGGAATGATATGAGATGCTTTAGGATTGGTTTAGGATTGATATGAGAAGGATTAGGACTGGTTATATTTGATATGTCAAGACTTATAATTGGTTAAGGATAGAGATAAGAATGTTTATGATTGGTCGGATTGATATGAGGTTTAGGACCAGTTTAGGATTGATATGCGAAGGTTTAGGGCTGGTTGTGCACTGATGTTAGAAGGATTAGCATTGGTTTAGGATTGATATGAGAAGGTTTAGGACTGATTTAGGACTGATATGAGATGGTTTAGGACTGGTTATGATTGATATGGCAAGATTTATGATTGGTTAAGGATTGAGATAAGAATGCTTAAGTTTGGTTTAGGATTGATATTATTAGGTTAAAAACCGTTTCGGATCGATATGAAATGGTTTAGGATTGTGTAAGGTTTGATATGTAAAGGGTTAGGACTGGTTTAGGATTGATAAGAGATGTTTTAGGATTGGTTTAGGATTGATATGGGAATGGTTAGAATTCGTTTATGATGAATATGAGAAGGTTTAGGACTGGCCTAAAATTGATATGGGAAGGCTTAGGGCTGATCTATGATTGATATGCGTAGGACGGGATTAGGATTGATCTGAGAATGTTTTGGAATTGTTTAGGATTGATATGTTAAGGTTTAGGATTGGTCTAGGATTGATATGAGATGTAGGACCAGTTTAAGATTGATATGAGAAGGTTTAAGGCTGGTGTTGGATTGAATGTGGAAGGTTTAGGATTGATATGAGAAGGTTTAAGGCTGGTGTTGAATTTATTGTAGAAGGTTTAGGATTGATATGAGAAGGTTTAGGATTCGTTTAGGATTGATATGAGAAGGTTTAGGGCTGGTATCGGATTGATATGAGAATATTTAGGAATTGTTTAGAATTGATATGTTAATGTTTATGATTGGTTTAGGATTGATATGAGGTTTAGGAAAGGTTTAGATTTGAAATGAGAAGGGTTAGGATACGATTAGGATACATATGAGAAGGTTTAGGACTGGTTTAAAATTGATATGTGAAGATTTAGGATTGGTTAAGGATTGAGATAAGAATGTTTAGGATTGGTTTTGCATTGATATTGTCAGGTTAAGGACTTGTTTAGGATTGATATGAAAAGGGTTAGGACGTCTTGGATAGAAATGCGAAGGTTTAAGATTGTTTTAGAATTCATATGAGACGGTTTGGGACTGGTGTTCAATTCATATGCGAAGGTATAGGATGGGTGAAGGAATGATAGGATTGATGTGACAAGGTGAAGGAATGGTATTGGATTGATATGAGAACATTTAAGCTTGGTTTCTGATTGATTTGTAAAGTTATAGGGCTCGTTTAGGATTAATATGAGAAGGTTGAGGACAGGTGTCGATTTGATATAAGAAGGTTTAGAACTGGTTTATGACTTAAATGAGAAAATATAGGATTGGTTTAGGATTAATGAGAGATGGTTTAGGATTGGTTTAGGATTGAGCTTTGAAGGTTTTGGATTGGTTCAGGATTGGCATGAGAAGGTATGGGATTGGTTTAAGATAGTTATGATAAGGTTTCGAACTGGTTTAGGGTTGATATGAGAAGGTTAAGGACGGATTTAGAATTGGCATGAGAATGTTGAGTAATGGTTTATGATTGATACAGTCATGTTTAGAACTGATTGTGGATTGATATGAGAAGGATTAGGACTGGTTTAGGATTGATATGAGAAGGTTTAGAATTGGTTTCGGTTTGATATGCGAAGTTTTAGGGCTGGTTGAGAATTGATATGAGAAGGTTTAGGAAATGTTTAGATTTGATATAAGAAGGTTTAGAACTGGTTTATGATTGAAATGAGAAGGTTTAGGACTGGTTTAGCATTGATATGAGAAGGTATATGACCAGTTTAGGATTGATGTCAGAGGTTTTAGAACTGGTTTATGATTGGTATGAGAAGGTTTAGGACAGGTTTAGGATTGATTTGGGAAGATTTGGGACTGGTTTTGGATTGGCATGAGAAAGTATAGGACTGGTTTAAGATTGATATGAGAAGGTTTAGGACAGGTGTAGGATTGATATGGGAAGGTTTAGAACTGGTTTAGGATTGATATGAGAAGGTTTTGGACTGGTCTATGATTGATAGGAGAAGGTTTAGTACAGTTTTAGGATTGATATGAGAATGTATCTTACTGCTTTAGGATTGATACGAGAAGGTTTAGGACTGGATAAGGATTGGTTTAGAATTGATATGCGAAGGTTTAGGATGGGTTTAGGAATGATATGAGAAGGTTTAGTATTGGATTAGTATTAATATAACAAGAGTTAGGATTCATATCGGATAGATATCAGAAGGTTTAGGACTACTTTAGGATTGATATGAGAAGGTGAAGGATTGGTATTGGATTTATATGAGAAGATTTAGGATTGGTTTCGCATTGATATGAGAAGTTTTAGGGCTGGTTTAGGATTGATATGAGAAGGTTTAGGACTGGTGTAAAACTGCTATGCAAAGGTTTAGGTTTGGTTTAGGAATCATACGAGAATGTTTAGGATTGGTTTAGTATTGATATAAGAAGGGTTAGCATTCATTTCGTATACAAATGAGAATGTTTAAGACTGGTTTAGGAATGATATGCAAAGGTTTAGGATAGGTTTAGGATTGATATGAGAAGGTTACGGACTGGTCTGTGATTGATATGAAAAGGTTTAGAATTGGTTTAGGGATGTTAAGGGAAGGTTTCGGATTGGTTTAGGATTGATATGAGAAGGATTAGGACCGGTTTAGGATTGACATGAGAAGCTTTATGATTGGTTTACGATTTATATTAGAAGGTTTAGGACTGGCATAAGATTTATATCTGAAGGCTTAGGACTGGTGAATGATTGATATGCTATGGTTTAGGATGGGTTTCGGAATGATATGAGAAGATTTAGAATTGGTTTGGTATTGATATGAGAAGATTTAGGATTGGTTTAGGATTGATATGAGAAGATGTTGGAATTGTTTAGGATTGATATGTTAAGGTGCAGGTTTGGTCTAGGATTGATATGGGAAGGTTTAGGGCAGGTTGTGGATTGATAGTAGACGGTTTAGGATTGATATGAGAAGGTTTAGGATTCGTTTTGGATTGATATGAGAAGTTTTAGGACTGGTGCAAGATTGATAAGAGAAGGTTTAGGGCTGGTTTAAGATTGATATGAGAAGGTTTCGGAGTGGTTTAGGATTGATATGAGATACTTTATGATTGGTTTAGGATTGATATTATAAGGTTTTGGACTGGCTTAAGATTGATATGGGAAGGCCTAGGACAGATAGTGGGGCCATTAACAGAGATATTTAGGATGTCACTGGTTATGGGGGTACTGCCAAAGGATTGGAGGGTGGCCCATGTGGTTCTGCTGTTTAAGAAAGGGTCCAAATGTAAACCTGGGAATTATAGGCCCATGGGTCTGACGTCTGTGGTGGGTAAGTTGATGCAAAGTGTTCTGAGGGATGCTATTCACAAATATTTGGAGGTACAGGGATTGATAGGGAGAAATCAGCATGGTTTTGTCAGGGGTAGATCATGCTTGACAAACCTGATTGAGTTTTTCGAGGGGTTACAAAAAAGGTTGATGAAGGGAAAGCTGTGGATGTTGTCTATTTAGACTTTTGTAAAGCTTTTGACAAAGTTCCCCACAGGAGGTTAGGAAAAAAGGTGGAGGTATTAGGTATAAATAAGGAGGTAGTGAAATGGATTCAGCAATGGTTGGATGGAAGGTGTCAGAGAGTAGTGGTAGAAAATTGTTTGTCCAATTGGAGGCCGGTGACTAGTGGAGTTCCTCAGGGATCGGTCCTGGGTCCACTATTGTTTGTTATATATATTAACGATCTGGAAGTAGGGGTGGAGAATTGGATAAGAAAGTTTGCGGATGACACAAAGATTGGTGGTGTTGTGGACGGTGAGGAAGATTACCGTAGATCAAAAGGTGATTTAGGAAGGCTGGAGGTGTGGGCTGAGAAATGGCTGATGGAATTTAATACAGATAAGTGTGAGGTTTTACATTTTGGAAAGGCAAATCTAAATAGGTCATATGCATTAAATGGTAGGCTATTGAGATGTGCAGAGCAACAAAGGGATTTAGGAGTGATGGTAAATAGGACCCTCAAGGCTGATACTCAGGTAGATGGTGTGGTGAAGAAGGCATTTGGAATGTTGGCCTTCATAAATCGGAGTAATGAATTCAAGAGTAGGGAGGTTATGATGAAATTGTACAAGGCATTGGTGAGGCCAAATTTGGAGTAATGTGTACAGTTTTGGTCACCAAATTATAGGAAAGATCGAAACAAAATAGAACAGAGAAGGTTCACGAGAATGTTGACAGGATTTCAAGGTTTAGTTACAGGGAAAGGTTGTGCAGACTAGGGCTTTTTTCTCTGGAGCGTAAAAGATTGAGGGGGGACTTGATAGAGGTGTTTAAAATTTTAAAAGGGACAGACAGAGTAAAAAGCATAGGCTTTTTCAATTAAGAGTGGGGGAGATTCAAATTAGAGAGCATGGTTTAAGATTGAAGGGGGAAAATTATAAGGGGAACATGAGGGGAAATTTCTTTATGCAAAGGGTGGTAGGGATGTGGAATGAGCTTCCAGCAGACGTGGTTGAGACGGGATCATTGGTTACATTTAAGGATAGACTGGATAGTTACATGGAGAGGAGAGGACTGGAAGGGTATGGACCGGGTGCTGGTCAGTGGGACTAGGAGGGTGGGGATTTGTTACGGCATGGACTAGTAGGACTGAACTGGCCTGTTCTGTGCTGTAAGTGGTTATATGGTTATAAGGTATATAACAGGTTTAGATTTGATATGTGAAGATGTAGGACTGGTTTATGATTGATATGTGAAGATTTATGATTGGTCAAGGATTGAGATAAAAATGTTTAGGATTGTTTTAGGATTGATATTAGAAGGTTATGGACTGGCTTAAAAGATATGAGATGGTTTAGGATTGGATAAGGATTGATATGAAAAGGATTAGGACTGGTTTAGAATTGATATGAGATGGTTTAGGATTGGTTTAAGATTGATATGAGAAAGTATAGGACCACTTTATCATTGATATAAGGTTTATGACGGGTTTGGCATTGATATCAGAAGGTTTAGGACTGGTTTATGATTGATATGTGAAGATTTTGGATTGGTTCAGGTTTGAGATAAAAATGTTTAGGATTGGTTTATGCTTGATATTAGAAGTTTAAGGACTGGTTTAGGATTGATTTGAACAGGGTTAGGATTCGTTTAGGATTGATATGAGAAGGTTTAGGGCTGGTTTAGGATTGATATGAGAAGGTTAATGACTGGTGTAGAATTGATATGTGAAGGTTTAGGATTGATGTGAGAAGGTGAAGGATTGGTATTGGATTGATGTGAGAATGTTGAGAACATGTTTAGATTTGATATAAGACGGTTTAGAACTGGTTTATTATTGAAATGAGAAGTGGTTTAGCATTGATATGAGAAGGTATATGACGGGTTTAGGATTGATATCAGAAGTTTTAGGACTGGTTTCTGATTGATATGAGAAGGTTTAGGAGAGGTTTAGGATTGATATGGGAAGGTTTCAGATTGGTCTATGATTGATAGGAGAAGGTTTAGGACTGGTTTAGGATTGTTATGAGAATGTTTGGAACTGATTTAGGAATGATATGCAAATGTTTACGATTGGTTTAGGAATTATATGAGATGGTTTAGGATTGATATGAGAAGGTTACGGATTGATCAGCGATTGATATGAAAAGGTTTAGGGTTGGTTAAGGATTGATATTGGAAGGTTAAGGGCTGGTTTAGGATTGATTTGAAAAGGTTTAGGGCTGGTGTTGAATTGATATGCAAAGGTTTAGGATGGGTGTAGGAAAGATATGAGAAGGTTTAGGATTGATGTGAGAAGGTGAAGGAATGGTATTAGATTGATATGAGAACATTTAGGGTTGGTTTCCGATTGATATGAGAAGTTATAGGGCTCATTTAGGATAATTATGAGAAGGTTTAGGAGAGGTTTAGATTTAATATAAGAAGGTTTAGACCTGGTTTATGATTTAAATGAGAAAATTTAGGATTGGTTTAGGATTAATGAGAGATGGTTTAGGATTGGTTTAAGATTGATCTGTGAAATTATAGGACTGGTTTAGTATTGATATAAGAAGGTTTATGACCAGTTTAGGATTGATATCAGATGTTTTAGGACTGGTTTATGATTGATACGTGAAGGTTTAGGATTGATTTAGTATTGAGCTTTGAATGTTTTGGATTGGTTTAGGATAGGCATGAGAAGGTATGGGATTGGTTTAAGATTGTTATGATAAGGTTTCGAACTGGTTTAGGATTGATATGAGAAGGTTAAGGACTGATTTAGAATTGGTATGAGAATGTTGAGTAATGGTTTATGATTGATACATGAATGTTTAGAACTGATTGTGGATTGATATGAGAAGGATTAGGACTGGTTTAGGATTAAAATGAGAAGGTATAGGATTGGTTCAGGATTGATATGAGAAGGTTTAGGAATTGTTTAGGATTGATATGTTAACGTTTAGGATTGGTCTAGGATTGATATGAGGTTTGGGAATGGTTTAGATTTGAAATTAGAAGGGTTAGGATTCGTTTGGATACATACGAGAAGGTTGAGGATTGATCTGAGAAGGTTTAGGACTGGTTTAGGAATTATATGCAAAGGTTTAGGATTAGTTTAGGAATGATATGAGGCTTAGGATTGATATGCGAAGTTTTAGGATGGGTTTAGAAATGGTATGAGAAGGTTTAGGATTGGTTTAGATTTGAAATGAGAAGGGTTAGGATTGGTTTAGGATACATATGAGAAGGTTTAAGACTGGTTTAGAATTGATTTTAGAAGTTTTAGGACTGGTTTAGGATTGATATGCGATGGTTTATGATTGGTTTAGGATTGATATTAGAATGTTTAGGAATAGTTTACTATTGATATGAGAGGGTTTGGATAGATATGAGATGACTTTCGATTGCAAAAGGATTGATATGAAAATGCTTAGGACTGGTCTATGATTGATATGAGAAGGTTTAGGACTCGATTATGATTGATATGTGAAGATTTAGTATCGGTTAAGGATTGATTTTAGAAGGTTAACGACAGGTTTAGATTTGATATGAGAACGTTTAAGACTGGCTTAGGATTGATATGGGAAGGTTTAGCACTGATTTAGGATTAAAATGAGAAGGTTTAACATTGGTTTAGGATTGTTATGAGATCGTTTAGGATTGTTTACTATTGATATGAGAAGGTTTTGGATTGGTTTAGGATTCATATGAGAAGATATAGGACTGGTTTAGGATTGATATGAGAAAGTTTTGGAATTGTTTAGGATTGATATGCGAAAGTTTATGAGTGGTTTAGGATTGATATGAGATCGTTTATGATTGGTATAGGATTGATATTTAAGGGTTTAGGAATACTTTACTATTGATATGAGAGAGTTCAGCACTTGTTTAGTATAGATATGAGATGGTTTAGGATTGGATAAGGAATGATATGAAAAGGATTAGGACAGATTTAGGATTGATTGGAGAATATTTAGGACTGGTTTAGGATTGATATGAGAAGGTCTAGTACTGGTTTAGGGTTGATATGTACGAGTTTAGGATTGCTATGTTATGGTTTAGGATTGGTCTAGGATTGATATGAGGTTTAGGACCAGTTTAGGATTGGTATGGGAAGGTTTAGGGCAGGTTTTGGATTGATGTGAGAAGATTTAGGATTGGTTTAGGATTTATATGAGAAGGTTTTGGAATTGTTTAGGATTGATATGTTAAGGTGCAGGATTGGTCTAAGATTAATATGAGGTTTAGGACTAGTTTAGGATTGATATGGGAAGGTTTCGGATTGGTCTATGATTGATAGGAGAAGGTTTAGGACTGGTTTATGATTGATATGAGAAAGTTTAGAACAGGTTGCGATATAAGAAGATTTCGGACTGGTTTATGATTGATATTAGAAGGTTTAGGATTGATAGGAGATGGTTTAGGATTGGTTTAAGATTGATATGAGAAAGTATAGGACTGGTTTAACCTTGATATGAGAAGTTTTATGACCGGTTTCGGATTTATATGACATGGTTTAGGATTGGTTCAGGTTTGATATCAGGTTTATGTTTAATATGAGAAGGTTTAGGATTGCTTTAGGATTGATATTAGAAGGTTAAGGGCAGGTTTAGATTTCATATGAGAACTGCTTGATATGGGAAGGTTTAGGACTGATTTAAGATTGGAAAGAGAAGGTATGGAATTGATTTCAGATTGATATGATAAGGTTGAGCACTAGTTTAGGATTAAAATGAAAAGTTATAGGACTGGTTTATGATTGATATGTGTAGATTTTATAATTGTTTAGGATTGATACGTTAACGTTTAGGATTTGTCTTTGGTTGATATGAAGTTTAAGACTGGTGTGGGATTCATATGCGAAGGATTAGGATGGGTTTAGGAATGATATGAAAAGGTTTAGGATTGATTTACGATTGATATGAGGTTTACGACTGGTTTAGGATTGATATGAGAACGTTTAGGATTGGTTTAGCATTGATATGAGAAGGTTTTGGACTGTTTTAGGATTGATATGAAAAGGGTCTTCACTCATATGGAGAACCATTGGATTCCACCTCGGAAGGCTGAAGAAACTGCATCATTGTGTTGGACCTCTGTGGGATAGTGGTTTTTGAGGTGGAAGATGACCTGTGACCTGCTGAATCGTGGAGGAGTTTCAGGGAGACTGTACAGCCTGCTATCTTCTCTGATATATAATGAAAGGGAAGCATCACAAAAAATAAAACAGCAGATGCTGGAATCTTGAGTGAAAAGAGAGGAGCTCAGCGTCATCAGGTATATAAGTGGCCCCTCGCCATTTCAAGTTGAGACACTAGTCGGGAGAAGTGGCAGAAGGTGATGTGTTGGTCGGGGTGGAAATTGAGGGCCAAGGGGTCTTGAGTCTCCACCAAGGGCCCTGAGCTAATATGTTGTCTGATCCATCGACACTTCCTGACCCACGGTTTCCCTCCAGCTCTACTTTGTTCCCTCATTCACTGAGCTGTTGGTTGCTCTGAGAGGATCCTGGTGGCATGATGACAGGTAGGAAACATCCCAGCCAAAATATCCATGCTAAGATCCCACAAGTTACTGTGCAAGAAGTGATGAGATCACATTGGACAATGAAGATTTTGCTTCCCGAACAATTTTGGGTGTTTTTTAATGGATTTTGGGCTTAAAATTTTCCTGTTGCGGACCATTTTTTAGACCTGATTTTTATCATACTTTAAATGTACTTCAAGCATAGAAAACCATGAAATGCAGCGTCATTGAAAATTAATTTTCTGTTTTTGCACTTGGACTTCTTCCCTACTAGCCTTGGTGCCGTCAGTGACAAATGTGTTGAAAGGTTTCACCAGGACATTTTGACTTGGAAAAGTGGTATCAGGGCAATTGGAATCCATCAATACTGGCCCACTATTGTTGGACACTGACATGAGAGACATCAGATGCTGAGTACCATATATGTTCGTGTAATAGTCCAATTTTTAGGACCAATGTTTCAAGTCGAATTTGAGGCAAGGGGTCGACTTTACTAGGGCCACACTTGCAGTGAATTCCAGCATCGTTCAGGGCATCAAGCTCCGATGGCCGGGACCAGGTAGTAAGTCCTCACGCAGGGCATTGGGAGCTCCGATGGGGTGGCAGCTGGGGATGAGGAGAGAATGTCCGTGACTGGGGGTGTTGGGTGCTTTGGACAGGGGTCTGCGCTCGAGGCTTTGGGAGCTCAGATGGGCGGGTGGTTGCAGGTCAGGAGCTCAGTCGGAATGAGGATCCACGGTTAGGGCATCGGAAGCTCAGGTAATGCCAATGAGGCGAGGGTTCATGTAGGGGCGTCCGAAGGTCGGAGGTAAGAGTTCATGTAGGGGCGTCGGGAGGTTGGATGGGCAGGTGATTGGGCCAAAAATAGGGAAGGGGTGTCATACAGAATGCTTTTGATTTTACTGCACGGTATCAACGATTACACGAGTATATACGGTACAAACAAAAAATAGCGCAAAAATGTTTTAGGTCCTTTGAATTAATGCAATGTGTCAACATCATTATATGATTAAACGTGCTAAATTCAATAAAGTTAATTTAATGCTTCTTCAACTTCCTACATGATAAAGGAAATCTGAACTTATTTCTGTGTTCAGCTTAAAATTTTCTATCAGAAAACCTTTATTTCTAGAAAGCAAACCTTTTGGGGGAATAAATTGTTGTCCAGTGTTACCTTGTCTTTTGTTTCGCTAAATGAATCAAACTGTAGATGTCGAAATCGGACAGAAAAGCGGGAAATGCTGGAGAGATTCAGCCAGTCAGGTAGCATTTGTGGGAAATGGAAAGCCCCTGTCCCCAAGGTCTGGCTGGTTTCTCTCTACACATATGCTGCTTGGCCGTGGGAGTGAAAGATCCATATTGGTCTGCAAAAATGGGCTCCATCACCTTCCTCTTCTTCAAACTAAGAGCATAAGACATTTAACGTCACCTTTCAAGGGCAAACACCACCTCAATTTATTATTCCATCCAATATTTCTGGCAGCCCAATGCTCTCACACTTAGATTATGGAGGTTGGATTTATTTAAATTTAGACATACAGCACGATGACAGGCCATTTCGGCCCACAAACCCGTACTGCCAAATTACACCTAATTAACCTACACCCCCGATACATTTTTGGAATAGTGGGAGGAACCCCATGCAGACAGGGAAGAATATACAATCTCCTCAGAGACAGTGCGGGATTCGAACCCATGCCCCAGTTGCGCTAACTGTGCTGTCCACAAGTTCTGAACCAGTCTTGGAACTGGGTAAGGGGGGACGGACATAGCTGACAAAGGAAGGTCTCTCCTAGAGCGAGTAGAACAAATGGGCCAGATTTTAAGCAATGATCCATAGGGATCATTCATCCAATAGCTAAAGCTCGCTGTTTAACCAGTTTGGTGGGGGGGGGGGGGGAATGGAGATGGCATGAAATCTGCTCAAAGTGGTATGGGTATAAATTTCAGAGGAGTACACGATTTGCACTTATTGAATTGGGTTCGTGTTTTGACACAGTAGAATCTTCTTTTCCCATTCCACAGGGCCTTCCCTGGTCTCAGACAATAACGTGTCCACTGAATGTAATGGGGTCTCCTTCTCTTCCTCACAACAGCTGAAATGAGAAAGGCAGGGCAAATGTTCAATGCAATATAGACCAGACAGTGTCACTGTCACAGCTAAATTTAAACCCCAGATTTTAAAATTTATTGGTTATCTTCAAAGCCCCAATGTATGTCAAAGGTGCTGAGGCAGGGAATTTGTTTTAAATTTAGAGATACTGCACTGGAACAGACCTTTCTGGCCCATGAGCCCATGGTGGATAAATATACTAATTAGCCTACAAAACCAATATGTTTTGGAGAGATGGAGCACCCAGAGGAAACCTACGCAGACAATGAGGAGAACTCCTTATAGACAACACTAGATTCGAACCTGGGTCACTGGACTGATGGTGAAGAGTTTCAAGTTCCTTAGGAGTAAGTATCACCTGTGCTCATAAGAAAAAACACCCATTACTCAACTTCCTCAAAAACCAAAGTGATTTATCATACATAATTTTTTTTAAAGAGATAGATTTTGGGGGTTTAGTATAGGTCACTTCACAAACAGATTCTTACACTTCACATCCATTTAAAATGCAAGAGCTTTGCTGAAGCCAGACAGTCAGGCACCAGGGGCTTTGGAAAAGATGATGAAATTGCTTTGGAAGGAACTTCAGAAGCTGGCGCAAATGGAGAAGTCCGGGCTCAAGTGCTGATAAAGATCTTTCAAGGATTGAGTTTGGAGCCTTGGGAGGGGTTCTGGTTTTAACAAGCTGAGAGAGAGAGAGGGGAAAGAAAACAGGATTCTTCTCTTAGAAAGAAAAGTCAGTTCCAAGTGGTTTTTAAGGCTGCAACATGGCAAGGTGGCAGGCTTGTTGAAACCCCCAGTTTGAAGATTGGTTCCGAGTTCTGAGTTCAGCCTGTTCAAAACCCTTGTGGTCCTTACAAGAGGAAATGGCTGGCTAGAGTGTTTCTCCTGAAATAAGGGAAACAGGAGGAACTCCGTGGTGGCCTGGAAGAAGAGGTTATCATTTGAAAAACCCGCAATGGGGCAAGTTACTTCGGCAAGACAGTGAAGTGGCTGATCAGAGGAAATCAGTTTGCGTGGGTGTCCTGGAACAACAAACCTTTCTCTGAAAACTGACAAGAACCTTCCTGAGTGGTAACCATTTAACTTTAAGCACCAGAGCCTGATGAAGATTCATAAATATTAAATTCTGTGCCCAGTATAAGAATTGCCAGATACCGGTGAACTTGGAGGAGTGAGAAGTGAATTACTGGACTATTAAAGCAAAGAACTTTCCTGAACATATATGCATTACATACATGTGCGCTTAGAATTAAAAGGGGTTAAGTTAATAGTAATGTTAAAGTTTGATCCTGTTTTTTATGTTTAAAGAAAATTAAAAGCAACCTTTGTTTAAGTAACCATTTGTCTTGGTGAATATCTATTGCTGCTGGGTTTTGGGGGCTTCTGGGCTTGTAACAGAAGGAAATTTGACATGTTCCTAAAATCACTGACCAATTTTTTTTAGCAGCTTGGTATGGTAACAGTCGTAAACCCAGATCAGGCCATCAGCCAAACCAACCTTCCCTTTGTCAACTCTATCTATATCTCACACTGTCTCAAGAAAGCTTCAACATCCAACTCAGAGATAGGAGTAAGTAAGATGCTTCCATTGGTGGGGAGGCTAGAACTCAGGGGCATAGCCTCAAGATCCATGGTAGTAGATTTAGGACGGAGATCAGGGATAAGTGCTTTTCTAAGAGAGGGGTGAATCCGTGGTATTCACTGCCAATAAAAGGGGTGGAAGTGACTTAAGTAAATATATTTAAGACAAGGCTGGAGAGATTTTTGCTGGTGGGGGAAAGGGGAAAAGGCAGGTCTGTGGAGATGAGCCTATTATCAGATCAGCCATGATCTCATCGAATGGTGGAGCAGGCTCGACTGGCCGAATGGACGACTCCTGCTCCTATTTACGTGCATCCCAGTCGTATTCTCTTCTCATTCTGGGTGGGCAGAAGAAACTAATCCCTCAATTCAAAGGACAATTTTCCTTTTACCCTGTTGTTATCAGACATCTGTTCAGGAAGTCCAGATGGCATGGGATCCCCTGGACTACAGAGTGCGTGGCTGGGCCCTTTGCTGTTGGATGTGATTCAGATTAAAACACGATTGGCAAGTTTGCAAATGACACTGAAGTCTCTAGTAGTATAGACTGCAAAGACAGTTGCCAAAGATTGCAACAGGATCTTGAGGAGATGGGCAAGAGTGGTTGATGGAGTTTAATAGAGACAAATGTCAGAGTGCATTTCAGGAGGTCTAATGTGGATGGAATGGAAGAGATTTGGGGAGTGTTCTGCCCTCTTTTGGATAAAGGATTATATCTCATCCCCAACTCATCCTGTCTGATGGTATGTGATTTCTTTGTGTAAAACTGGATTATGGACAATGTGGACAATTGTGGGCATCAAGATGATGAAGGTTGGTCATTCTCCATGGCACGTTAATGGTTTCTGTCATGCAGAGAGTGGAGTGCAGGAAGTTCCTTGGTGTGTATGGAATGTGCTGCCAACAATGGTGGCGGAGGCAGGTACAATAGGACCTTCTAAGTGACTGTTAAACAGGTGCATGGAAATGGAAACATTGAGGGTTATGCAGTAGTGAAATTCTAGGCAGTGTATAATGAAGGCCATTGGGTCAGCATAATGTTGAGGACCGAAGAGCCTGTGCTGTGGGACAGGGCAATGTTCCAGAGACTTGGTAACTTGGTGAGCAACATCGAGAGGCAGTGTCTTAAGGAAGCAACCCCCACCCCCACATCCACCAGGCTATGCCCTCTTCACTCTGCTATCATCGGGGGAAGGAGGTCCAGGAGCCTGAAGACGAGCACCCTGTGGCATAAGGACGGCTTCTTCCACCACCCCCCCCCAACACCGCCATAAGATCCCTGAATGGATAACGAATCCCAACCATGACTTCGCTTTCTCCTATTTCCTTGCAATGTTTATTTATTTTTTAGATTTAATTTGCATTATGATGCTGCCACAAAACAACACATGTAGTGACAAGTTCATGCCAATAAATTCTGATTCTAAATTTCTATATTTTTGCGTCTTATTTCTCTGGAGTGTAGAATGTTGAGGCGGGATTTGATTGAAATATATAAAATTATGAGAGGGATAGACAGAGTAGATATGAATAGGCTCTTACCCTTGAAGGTAGGGGAGATTGGAACGAGGGGTCATAAGTTAAGGGTTGGGAGCAAAACTTTAGAAGTGACATTAAGAGGAAGCTTCTTCACTCAGGGAGTGGAACGACCTTCAGGAAGAGGTGGTTGCAGCAGGGTCACTTTTGTCATTGAAGAGGAAAATGCATAAATGTGAGGGGATTGGAAGGTTATGGGCAGGGAGTAGGTAGGTGGGACTAGTGGAGTTCACTTAAATTGGTATGGACTAGAGGGGCCAAGACAGCCTGTTTCTGTACTATAATTGCTATATGGTTATAAAGCAGTGGATCCCAAACACATCCAGGCTGCTGTTCCCTTGGCCTCCAGGCTACATCCTGAGCACCCCCCCCCCCATTCAACAGTGCTGGGGGGGATTAATGGTGGCACTGAGTGGGGTTTAGTGGCAGCGCTGAGTGGGGTTGAGGGAGGGTTCAGTGGCAGCATTGGGTGGGGTAGTGGTGGTGCCGAATGGCATGGGGGTTAGTGGCGGTGCTGAGATGGGTCTGTGGCTGGCACTGAGAGGGCAGTCGTGACGCCAGTACATCATGGAGGCCACCAAAACCAGCTCTCGCAAGGATGCCTTGGCACCATTTACTCTGCTCACTACGGCCGCCTTGAGTCTGGCCAGAAATATTACTGCACACGCCTCTTCTTTAAATTTTGCAGCAAACTGAATAATAACAAGAAGGAAGGTTCAGACCACCCCCTTTTCCCTAACCGCCCCCTTGGATCTTTCCACTGCCCACGATGGGCAGGTGGGGGGGGCAGCGCCCACTTTGGGAATCACTATTCAAAAGGATGACCTTTCCTGGACTCACAGCACCTCATTAGACAGGAAGGAGCAGCAGCACCTAAAGGTGTTGAGGAGCATAATCGAGAGCTTCCTGTCTGGCTCCATTATTGCGCAGGATGGTACAAAGCATCAGACCTGAAGTCAATACAGGTGATCATCGAAATAGCTGGGAAAATTACTAGCATCTCCCTATCCATTATTGACAAACATTTACTGGGAGCATTGCTTAAACAGAGATCAAAGAACTCTCGAGGAACCTTTCCATCCAGCACACAGTATTGCTGACCCACTACCATCGGAAAAGAACATTAAATTCAGGGCTGCCAGACTGAGAAACAGATTCTTCCCACAACAGTATCCTGCGATTGAGTGAATCATCCCAATTTTTTTTAATTTAAATGATACGTTAAAAATGTAAAATGTAGATGTCCTGCATGGAAATGGGCCCTTCCAGCCCACAAGCCTGACCCAATTATGTCAATTATCTGTCAACTCCCATATATTTCAAAGGGTACATATTCATCTACTTATTTTATGTATATATGAAATTATTATGTAGCACACGTGTGTGTGCATGTGTGCTTGTCCATGCATGTGCATGTGCATGCGTGTGCGTGTGCACACCAGGGATCAGAGAAATGCTGATTCTTCAGGTTGTATATGTTCAGTCAGATGATAATAAACTTGAAATTGAAGTGTCAGCAACACGAACAATTTGCTGCCAGAGTGATGGCCAACATGCAGTGAAGGTAACTTTTGTCTGAAGTTAGTGGCGCTCAGCGTAAATGCAATTTTCTGATGTTACCTGCCCTCCTGTTCTTCTTGGTGATTCCTTTAACCTTCTGACAGTTGCACTTTGTCCAATTTCTGTCCTGGGATCTCTGCAACCTCATTCCAGACTCCAGCTCAGCATCTGCATGGGATGAGACAATTGCCATCACTACAGCATTTACGAATGGCAATGTATTGTATCAGTGAACACCCACACATCTTTGCATTCATCGAACCTTCCAACATTATAGCACTGAAAAATGGGCCCTTTGGTCATTACAGTGGGTGCTGAACTATTATTTGGCCATCCCACTGAGCTGCACCCAGTCCATACCCCTCCCATCCATATACCTGCAAACATTTCTCAACTGTCAAAAGTGAGTCCCCCCTTCACCACTTCAGCTGGGAGCTCATTCCACACTCCCCCCGCTCTCCATGTGAAGTAGTTCCCCTTAAACTTTACCCCTTTCGCCCTTTACCCATGTCCTCTGGTTAGTATCTCACTGACCCTCGGTGAAAATAAGTTTGCTTGCATTTACCCCTCAGAATTTTGTAAACCTCTATCAAATCTCCCCTCATTCTTCTACACTCCAAGGAATGAAGTCCTAACCTATTTAACTTTTCCTTGTAACTCAGTTCCTGAAGTCCTGACAACATCCGAATAAATATTCTTTGTTCTCTTTCTTTCATATTGATACTTTTCCTTCCAGATGTCTTTCATTTTCCTTTGCTTTCACAATTCTTGTACGTCAGCATCTTGTTTTGACTGGTCCTGTCTTTGACTGCTCCCTTGTTTATCCAACACATGTGTTGACTGATCTTTTGCTTCTCTGCCCCTTTAATATAACTTTGTAGGTTTAACCTTCCTTTCTGTGTAGAGTTTGCTCTGGTTTTTCTCTCACTGTTCAAAAATGTGGGCTGGTGGGTTC
Organism: Narcine bancroftii; assembly: GCF_036971445.1. Classification (NCBI taxonomy): domain Eukaryota; kingdom Metazoa; phylum Chordata; class Chondrichthyes; order Torpediniformes; family Narcinidae; genus Narcine; species Narcine bancroftii. The sequence goes on from NC_091473.1 coordinate 186,071,774, forward strand.
TGGTCCCCAAGTTATAGAAAGAATATTAATAAGGTAAAGAGGGTGCAGAGAAGATTTACTAAAGTGTTGCCTGGATTGCAGTATCTAGAATATGGAGAAAGACTGAGTGGACTGGGTCTTCATTCATTGCAGTGTAGAAGGTTGAGAGAGGATCTGATAAGGTTATTTAAAATTATGAGGGGGATAGACAGAGTAGATGCAAATAGGCTCTTCCCCTTGAGGGTAGGAGAGATTGGGATGAAGGGTCATAATTTAACGGTTAGGGGGCAAAACTTTAGAAGTAACGTAAGAGGAAGCTTCTTCCCTCAGAGAGCGGTGAAATGACCTTCCAGAAGAGGTAGTTGGAGCAGGGACAATTTTGTCATTTAAGAGGAGGTTGGATGAGTGCATGGATGTGAGGGTTATGGGTAGGTAGTAGTGGAGTTTCACTTAAATCAGTGCGGACTAGAGGGGCCAAGACGGCCTGTTTCTGTATTGTAATTGTGATATGGTTATATTGAAATGGTCATTGTAATTTGCCCCATTGTTTAGAGCAGCCATTCCGAACGGGATCCACAGAACATTTAAGGGGCCCCACGGACTGAATTTTTTTTAAAGAAATTGGTAGGACAGAAGCAATCAACTCAGCTTGACTGCTTCACGGGGAAGGAGGCCCCATAAACAGTCCTAAGAAAGGTTGATGCGGGCTGGTGGAATCAGGACACAAGTAAACAGGCCCTTGTCCCCAAATTATCTGTGTCAGCCGGTATCCATCAGGACCTTTCATATCCATAAACTTATTCAAATGTCATTTAAACATATTTCTACGACTTCCCCCAGCGGGGGAAGTCCGTATGTGGGAAAAGCTTTTCTCCGGTCCCCTTTACATCTCTCCCACCTTAAACTACAGCTCGTGTCAGAAGGAGGTGTATCCTGGAGGCAGTGGCAGTCACCCATTCAGTTGAGTAGGTCCGTCTGTGAGTCGATTGATTGGCCGACAGGCCTAATGAAACACTAGATTCCACGCGGAGGGTATGACGTACGGCCAGTAAAAGTAGACATTTGGTGGGGGGTGGGGGGGCCGGAGACAGTTGCATTGTGCAACGAATAATGATCAGTAGCCTTGAGAATAAACGCTATAGTTACTGTAGCCGTGGAGACTTAGCCATCAGCAGCTTGGGTCCAAAGCAAAGAGAGTGGGCCGCAGCTGCATCCCGGAGTGAGTGCCTCCGCCGTGAGCAGGGAGGGGCAGCGGTCTCCGCCACCCCTCGGGAGCCATGTGTCGCCTTGGTCTGTACATACCGCGTCCACTGTAAAATGGCAGGTGATTCTGGCTGGGGCTCAGAGGCCGATCGGAGGCCTGAACCACAGCCACGATCTCGGCATTACCGGCCGCTGCTTGTGCCCGGAGCTTGCGGACTGGAGCGCAGGGACGGTGTAGAACAACGGGAGAGAGGGTGCGGGGGGAGCCAGAGTGCCCTGCAATTGTATCGATTGCATCAGAATCTGGTGGCCAGAGCAAAGAACCAAGCCAGCTTCAGTGACATAGGGGCAGGTGACGTCTCAGTTTCAGACCCTCAACAGGGCATCAGAATTCTCCTCCTCCACACTATTCAATGAAGGGTGAGGGGCCGTGGGGTAAGGTCATGGGGGATGGGGGCGGACTTATTAAAGCGCAGCCTAAGGCCCGGGTGGTAGTTCGTCTGTCACTGTCTGGAGGTCCCTTGAGATGTGCTCCTTCTTCAAAATACATAGTTACCTCTCTGCTGACCCTCACCTCGACGGGTAGGTATCACAACTAGCCGCGTATGACGCCTTGGACAGCCTGTCGAATCAAACCCACCTGTAAGCAGGTGGTGCATTGTTTCACATTCCCTCTGGGCCCTCTCCAACCGGATAATGTCGATTTCTCCGGTTTCTGCTGGACCACTCCCTGGTCTCCCTCTCCCCCATCCCTCTGTCTCTTTCCCTCTCCAGCCGCTTACCTCTTCCATTCACAGAGCCGTTTCCCCCCTCCCCGCCCCTCCCCTCCCCTCTCCCGCCCCTCCCCTCCCCTCTCCCGCCCCTCCCCTCCCCTCTCCCGCCCCTCCCCTCCCCTCTCCCGCCCCTCCCCTCCCCTCTCCCGCCCCTCCCCTCCCCTCTCCCGCCCCTCCCCTCCCCTCTCCCGCCCCTCCCCTCCCCTCTCCCGCCCCTCCCCTCCCCTCTCCCGCCCCTCCCCTCCCCTCTCCCGCCCCTCCCCTCCCCTCTCCCGCTCCTCCCCTCCCCTCTCCCGCCCCTCCCCTCCCCTCTCCCGCCCCATTTGCTGGTGTGCCCTCCCTCCCTTATCCACCTCCTGCCTGCGCTCCTCCCCTACCTTTCCTCCAGCTTATTCAAGCGCCTGGTTACATTTTGTTTTAACGAAGGGCTCAAGCATGAAACGTTGGTTGTGGATCTTTGCTGAATAAACTTCGCTGTTTGACCTACTGAGTTTCTCCAGCGTTCTGTTTTCACTTCAATTACTTTCGTGTTTTACTCCTGAACACTTGCTGTACCTGTCTTGATATTCCCCTACTCATCCGTGGTTTAACTATTACCACACGTGCAATTAAATACACATAATGTGCCTCTACCTTTACAAACACAGTTGTTCCTGCCAATCGTTTGAGTTTCCATATTCCCCGCGGGCGATTCCTTGTTCTCCTGTTCTGCCGCATCTGAAACATGAGATTTATTTGTAAGTATATAATAAAGGGCAACTCTTTACACTGCAAGTGATCAGGACTGGAATTTCAATCCTGCGCTGTCTGTACGCTCTCCCTGTGTCTGTGTGGGTTTTCATGGGGGCTCAGGTTCCCTCCCACCGGTCGAAGAGTATGGGGGGGGGTGGTGTAGATTAATTTGGGTGTAAATTGGGCGACACGGACTCGTGGGCTGAAATGGCCTGTTACCGTGTCTGTATGTCTAATTTTTTTTTATATTAAAAACTCTGCAATCCTACCAGCCATGATTGTGGATAGAGGGATTTGGTCTGTCTTTTTTTTTTAACTTTATTTAAGATTTTATAACATGAATAAAATAGAGGATTACATTTAAAAAGAATAAAAGTAAGATAATAAAATTACAGTACCACATCGGTAAACTAAATAAACTAACCCCCCCCCAATAATTATTACACAACATTAATAACCTAACTTAAAATTAGTCTAACCCCCCCCAAAATAAAGTGTGAAGAGTTAATAAAGTGAACAATATTGTATATAAGAAAAAAAAGCCCACTTACAAAAAAAAGATAAAACATAACAAGCAAAGATACTAACAAAAAAAAGTTATCAATACTAAAATATCACACAAAAACATATTTAAAGCAAACTTAAATGCATATATTTAACAAACGGAGTCCACTTTAACCTATAAAAAGACACCCTATCCTGAATTGAAAAAGATATCCTTTCCATGGTCAAACAGGATTTCATCTCCAAATGCCACCTATCTAAAGTTAATATATTTCTGTCTTTCCAAGTAAGTGCTATACATTTCTTGGTCACAGCTAAAGCTAAATAGATAAAGGAAATCTGATAATCCTATAAACCTAAATCAATTAGTGATTGCATATTCCCTAATAAAAATATACCAGGATCTAATACAAGACAGATATTATATAAACTATTAAGTATAGATTGAATACCTTTCCAAAACTGTTGCAATCGATCACAAAGCCAGACAATGGGCAAAAAAGTATTAGCCCTCTGGTCACAACGAAAACAGCAATCCGACTTACTAAGGCCAAACTGGATTTGGTCTGTCTAATGGAAATGTATTCTGATAGATGATGTTATATTTTATATTGTATGTACATATATTTAAAGGAGATACATTGGGGCAGGTATTTTTTAGTGTAGGTCACATACAAACACTTCCAAACAGATCTCATATAAAATGCCACAGCTCTGCGCTCTTTCATTCTTATTAATATCTTTCCTGTCATTAGGTGACCATAATTGCACCTCATATTTTGGCTCCACCAATGTCTTACACAAAATAAATAATCATGAGGGGTTTAAATAAATAGTCATTATCCTTCATAGGAGTCCAAAAGGGCATAGACCAGTGGCTCTCAACCTTTTCTCTCCACTCACATACCACCTTCAATAATCCCTGACTAGCCACAGAGCAACAATGGCATCCTATTTCTTAAAGGTGGTACGTGAGTGGGGAAAAGAAGGCTGAGAACCACTGGCGTGGATTTCTGGTGAGAGAGGAAAGATTTAAAAGGGGCCTGTGGCCCAGTGTGCAGAACAAGCTACCAGAAGGAGGGGTAGAGATATAAAAGACATTGAGAAAATAAATGAACAGGAAAGGATCAGAAGCCGAACACAGGGATGATTTGGGCAGAGGGGCCTGCTTCCATGCTGTAAAACTCTTATCATTCCCTATACTGAAGGAAAGGGAAACCGATTTTGACGTTCATCCTCATGTCCACATCTCAGAAATAAATACAATTTTTTTTTAAAGCATGGGAAAAAGCAAGAAGATGCGAAGCAAAACTAATGTCCTTACCTCCCAGGAAGGCAGAAGCTGCAACCAAGGCAACGGTGGCCAGCAGGATAGATAGCTGCATCTCTGGCACTGCTGCGACTGTTGAGCTGAGCCCTTGTATCCAAAGGATGGACTTATATCCCTCCACTGTGCTGTCATGTGTGTCCCCACTCACGTTCAGACTTGAGTATCTGTGAGATCACTGAGAGCAAGGAGCAACACGTCCTGGAATCTGATGAGCTTTGTGGAAATACCCGTGTGAAATGGAGGTGGCAGCATTGCAGGGGTGGGGCGGGGGGTTTCCTATGATGGTGGCGATGAAGGACCATCGTCAGGGTGGGAAGCAAGTTGGAGGTGGCTCGGAAAATTTGTGTTCAGTCAAGTATATGAAGTTGGCCATCGGGGGATGAAAATGGGCTCAGTCCGTCCGCTCTAAGCAATGTGACCTCTTGCTTTCATCCCACTCGCCCACATGAGACTTCTACCATTCCTCCAAGACGTACAAGAAATGGAGGAGTCACATGATGGTGTAGTGGCCGGTAGGAGAATACCAGCCCTCTCCAGAAAGGAAGAAATAAAGTGAAGAAAATACAAAGTTCAAGAAACACAAAACATAACAAATAAAAGATAAAGTTTTAGAGGAAAGAAAGAAAATGGCATCCAAGAAAAAAAGTAAAAACAACGGTAAAAAAAAAGAAGAAAAGACACTGGAAGAGAAAGGAGAAGGACTCCCACAGAGTCGCAACCCCCCGACCACTGGACTGCAAAAAGGCTCTTTGAGCCAAACAAAAGTGTGCTCACTAAGGAAAAGGAGAACACTGACGGGAGGGGGCCCAGCTGAGGAGCTGGCAAACACAGCACGACCAGCTGAGTGATGCCTGACACCAGGGCTCTCAGCTTGCCAAGCAAGAGGAAGCCCAGCTAAGTGCGACAAGCAACTCATCAGGAAAGTCAGAAGAAACACAGATACAAGGAAGAGAAGAAGACACAAACACAGGTGCAGACACAGAAGAAGAGGAAGAAGAAGACCAAGATCTGCACAGAGGTAAAACAGATGGATAGAATATAGATTTTTTTTAAATTCAAGAACAATTGAGAGCATTAGGTTGATATTAGAATTTAGTGAAATGAAAAGTACAGAAGAAAAAGTGAGTAGAATAAAGCTGGTCATGACAGAAATAGGGGAAAAAATTAGAAAATGTGGAAGAAAGAGAAGACAAGACGAAAATTGGAAGAAAGTGACAAAAAAGTTAGAGTCACAAGAGTTGTTCGCTCAGAAAATTGATATGTTGGAAAATTATAGTAGGTGAAACAACATAAAGATAGTGGGCATAAAGGAAGATGAAGAAGGCACAGATATGAAAGAATTTATAAAGGAATGGATCCTAAAGGTCCAGGGAATGCCAGAAGTACAGGAAAGAATGGAAATAGAAAGGGCACACAGAACACTAGTGCCGAAACGACAGTCACAAGAACCTTCCTGAGTGGTAACCATTTACCTTTCATGCACTAAACTTTATATATGTTAAATTCTGTGCACAGAATAAGAATTGCCTGCAACCAGTGAACTTGGAAGAATGAGAAGTGAGATTGAACTGTGAACCAAACAACTTTCTTAAATTTTCACACACATTACATACACGTGCGCTTAAAATTAGAAAGGGGGTTAAGTTGGGTTAGTTGGGTTAATAGTGATAAAGTTTGATTCTGTTTTCATGTTTAAAGATAATTAAAAACAATTTTTGTTTAACTAACCATTTGTCGTGGTGAATATCTATTCTTGATGGATTTTGGGATCCTTTGGGCTCATCACAGTAGAAACTCCTGACAGACAGTGCAGGACCAGAACCTGTCCCGATCACTGGCGCTATAGGGGGGTTGTGCTAACCACTCTGCCAATCCTGTGGCCTGTTTTATTGGATGACATCTAATCTTCCACTGGATGAGTTCCAGCAGTCCGATATGTCAACAGAACATTCTTCCCGCATGGAAATGTTTGAAGCCTGACAGATGTTTAGTCATTGATTGCCAAGATTCATCTCAAGTTGCTTGGATCATTCCATTTGACATCTCTATCTCCACCCCGGGGAAATTTTTGCCACAACACCTGTATCTCGTTATGAATGGGCATGTGTCAGAAAGTCTGCGGGACTTCACACATTTGTTCATTTGTTTACAGCTGATGGAAATTCTCACTGACCGAGACAAAATTGGGAGCTGAGCCAGCAAAGGATGATATCATAGGCAGAACATTAAACCACAGTTGAGGCTTTTCGGCCCTTGATATTGTGCCAACCCATACATTCCTAAAAAACCCTAAACTCTTCCTACCTCATACCCTCTGTTTTTCATTCATCCATGTGCCTGACTGTGACAGAGGATATTGAGGTGTTTGGGAGATAAACTGGGAAAGATTTGTTAGAGCAGGTCACACTCAAACACTTTAAAACACAATATTTTTGCAGGAGCTTTTGCAAGAGATTCATGATGGACTGTCATTTGCAAAAGGCAACAATGTAGTAACATACAGCAGCAACTCTGTCTGGAAAACATGTGGTCTGGAAGAGCATGTGATCTATGCAAGCAGAGGTAGAACAAGCTTTGCTCTTGGTGCGGGATGGAGGGAGAGAAAGGAGAGATAGAGACTTTGTTTCTAGAGGGACAAGCTAGCAAGTTTTGGAAAACGGCCTCGTCAAAAGAGAGGACTGGAGTTTCCCTTGGAATAGGATAAACATAAAGGAACTCTGTGGTGAACTGAAAGAAAGAGGTTATCATATGGAGAACCCTGAAAGAGGGTAGGTTTCGTCAGCAAGATCCTGGAGTGGCTGTCCTGGAATGAGAAAACTCTCTCTCTGAAAACCAACAAGAACCCTCCTGAGTGGTAGCCATTTACCTGGTGAAATTTATTAATTCTGTGCACAGTAGAAGAATTATCTTCAACCAGTGAGATTGAACTGTGAACCAAGTAACTTTTCTAAACTTACATACATGTGTGCTTAGAATTAGAGGGGGGTTAAGTAGGTGAAAAGAGATAAGTTCAAGTTTGATTCTGTTTTCATGTTCAAAGATAATTAAAAGCAACTTTTGTTTAAGTAACCCTTTGTCTTTTAAATAAGTTTTCAACTGATAGTTTGTAAATATTGTACCATGTGATATTCCGTAATTATTTTTTAACTGTTCAAATGTCAATAAATTATTTCCCAAAAAGCAATCTTTTATTCTTTTAATTCCTTTTATAGCCCATTCCTTAAAAAATAAATTGTCTATAGTAAAAGGAATTAAAGGGTTTTGTGTCAATAACATTTTTGGTATTTGGTACGTTATCTCTTTCGCTCCAGATGTATTCTTTTCCATATTTTTAGTATTGGTAGATTATTGTGTTGTACCAGTTTCTCATCCCATTTATAGAGTAGATGTTCCGGGACCTTTTCTCCTAATTTATATAATTCTATCTTGAGCCAATCCGGTTTTTATCCCATCTGTTATGTCTGCTGAAATTCTCTAAAATGTCAATTTTTTAGGCCAATAAGTCATGTGTCTTCTTAATCTCCTTCTCGTCCAATTTTCCTCTTAACTCGTTCACTTCCATTTCCGCGCCCATCCCTCCATCTTCCACTTCATCAGTTTGCTTTATCATGTCTGCCGTAGGTTTCTCCATTTTTACATCTACCTCTTGCATGGATTTTTAATAGTTCTGAACTCAGTAAATATAGTTTCCATTAGAATCTTTATTTGACGGTCAAAGTGTTCCTCATCCACCATCTGCATCTGGTTTTTTTTACCTTGCATTTTTTCCTTGTATGTCTTTATGTTCTTCGAGATCTTCTTTCTCTTCCTTCATTTCTTGGCTACATGTTGATCTTGCTCCTACCTCTGTTTTCTCCATGGCATCTCCCATTTCAGAGTCAGCGTCTTGCTGTCAGCATCCGTTCCCTTTGGGGTCCGCTCTATGATGCGTACTGCGCCTGCGCGCTGGCATTTCTTTCTCAGCCTCCACATGCCAATGCTCCAGACCACCCCAGGGGATGTCACCGCACACCCCCCCCCCCTGAGCTGCCCACTTACCGCTCAGGCCATCCTCTCTGGGAGAGCTCCCTGTTCATGGACTCCAGTAAGGCCTGTGTCGATCAGGCATTTAGTGGAGTATCCGTTTACTTTAACTCACTATGGAGTTTCTAGGCTGGTGAGGTCTGTCCTGATCTAGAACCATCAAGTCTAGGACTCCGGAGACTCTGTACTCCTCATTTAAGGGGCCCCCAACCGTCCTGGGTGGCCCTGCATGGGTAAGATGATGTCAACCTCATGGCACGGCAAAATGGCCACCCGCCTTCCTCCTCTGATGATGATCATGATAGCACCATTTGAGATGCGGAAAGATGGCCGCCGAGCCATTTCTCACCATTTTCTCGCAGCCACCCTCCTTCAGCATGTGGTGCACCAAGTGGGTTCAGGTGAATTTGGGGCCGACGGCTTGGGGCTGAAATCGGGAGTGGTGCAGGCCGTGGACTTTCCTGCGCTTCCCCCCTCATGCGGTAAACCCTCGCCCAATGTCCTTTCTTTTCAGAGATGGAGCAAACTGCATCTTTAGCCAGGCAATGAGAATGGGGGGTGCTGGCTCTTGCCACAGAAAAAGTACTCACCCAGCGCAGGAGCACTTGCTAGCACAGGAAGCAGCAGCCAATGGGGCAGGTGTAGTGGGAGCAGCTTGGAAGGAGGCAACTGGGTGAGCAAGCATGCTGGCTTTGAGGTCATCGTTCTCAAGCTTGGCCTGTTCCTTCTTACCCGAATCGAAGAGTTGCTGATTCAACTACCTTGAGCAGACCCCCCCGCAACTAGAGTGTCCCGGATGTGTTCCTCCTCACAAACGCAATCCATAGCCGCTTCATACCTGCATTTTTTGGCGAGCATCCACAGATCCAGCAGGTAAACATCGACGGTCTCTCCTCCCCATTGGTGACATAGAGCGAGTTGGTGCTTTGCTAGGATTTCGTTTTGTGACCTCAGGCACTGAGCCTTCAAAGCTTCGATGTCAGCATCACATGTAGTGCAGTCCCTGATGAGTGCATACCCTTTCGTCCCTATCCTCAAAATGAGTGCGGAACTCCTGAGTTCATCAGTGTGGAAGACACCTCTGGTCACATTCAGGTGGGCCTGGAAACAGTCTAGATAGTATGTGAACTCCTTAACCGTGTCGGGGGACAGGGGGGTCGATCGATAGCATAACCAGCTTGAGTAGTGCTTCAATCTTCTAGGGTATAAGCTAATAAAATTGTAGCGTGAACAAAAGCTCTCACGACTGGAAGGAGAACATAAGCTTTTACTAGCTTATAACTGAGGTTAAGGCCTTACAGTGGTCAGAAAGGCTCAGGGTTTAGGCGGGAAACCAGCGTTATATATGGGTAGATGGGAGTGGAGCCGGCCATCAGCACAACACACGACCAGTGAATCTCAGTTCACTGCAGACAGCAACCTCAATGCCCCCCCCCCCCCCCATTGTGGCTCTCTTCATTTACTCCCCCCACCCAAACATCATGGCAGCGACCACTTTCCCACCTCGGCCTTGCGGCAGCGACCACTCTCTTCACCCCACCCCCGCTTGCAACAGGCACAACAGGGTTGGCCATTTCCCTGCTCAAGTTACCTGTGCACACGACCTGCATTGATTTAATTGGGTTCCCAGACTCCCTCTATGGTAGGTCATGGAGTGGGTTGGGTTCTGATGGGGTTGAGCGGGTCGGACCCTTTCTAACTGCTGTGTTACTGGAATGCTAACTGGGCAAATTGCCCTGTAAACCCCATTTTACATGGAAGCTTGAAAGTGCCAAGTGAGTCACAGGGTGTAGACAGTAGTGATACAGTGAGTCAAAGAGTGCGGGGAGCGGTGTTCCAGTGATTCCTAGAGTGTGGGGTAGGATGTTACACTGAGTCATAGAGTGCGGGTGGAGTGCTACAGTGAGTCAGAGTGCAGGGAGGGATGTTAAAGTGGGTCACAGAGTGCTGGGTGCGGTGTTAAAGTTGTCAGACTGTGGGGTGGGGTGTTACAGTGGGTTACAATGGGTCACAGAGGGCCAGGAGTTGTTTTACAGTGAGTCACAGAGTGCGGGCGGTGTTAAAGTGAGTCAGAGTGCGGGTGGTGGGAATACAGGAGTCACAGAGTGCAGGGTGCAGTGTTACAGTGGGTCACAGTGCGGGTGGGTATTACAGTTAGTCACAGAGTGCGGGCAGTGTTACAGTGAGGCACAGAGTGCAGGAAGGGGTGTTACAGTGAATCACAAAATGCGGGTGTAGAGTTACAGTGGGTCACAGACTGTGGGGAGCGGTGTTACAGTGAGTCACAGAGTGCGGGGCAGGGTGTTAAAGTAAGTCACCGAGTGTAGGGTGCGGTGTTACAGTGAGTCACAGTGTGTGAGGTGGGGTGCTACAGAGTGTGGGGAGCTGCGTTACAGTAAGTCAGAGTCCAGGGCGGGCTATTACAGTGCGTCAGAGGGCAGGGAGCGATGTTAGAGTGAATCAGAGTGCGGGGCAGGGTGTTGCAGTAAGTCACATAGTGCAGGTTGCGATGTTACAGTAAGTCTAAGAGTGTGGTAAGGGATGTTACAGTGATTCACATAGTTCAGGGCAGGGTGTTACAGTGAGTCACAGAGTCCAGGGCGGGCGTCAGGGGGCGGGGAGCGGTGTTAGGGTGAGTCAGAGTGTGGGGTGTTACAGTGAGTCACGGAGTGAGGGGAGCGTGTTATAGTGGGTCACTGTGCGGGTGGGGTGTTTCTGATTTACAGAGTGCGGGGCGGGATGTAACAGTAGGTCACAGAGTGCAGGGTGGGGTGTTACATTGAGTCAGATGGCGGGGAGCAGTGTTACATTGAGTCACAGAGTGCGGGGAGGGGCATTGAAGAGAGTCACAAAGAGCAGGGAGGGATGTAACAGTGTCTCACAGTGCGGGGAGCAGAGAGTCAGAGTGTGGGTGCGCTGTTACAGTGGGACACGGAGTACGGGAAGCGGTGTTACAGTGAGTTAGAGTGCGGCGAGTGGTGTTAAAATGAGTCAGAGCGTGGGGAGCGGTGTTGCAGTAGGTCACAGAGAGCGAGGTGTGGTGTTACAGTGAGTCACCGAGTGCAGAGAGGGGCATTAAAGTGAGTCACAAAGAGCGGACAGGGATATTACAGTGGGTCACAGAGTGCGGGAAGCAGTAAGTCAGAGTTTGAGGGGTGTTACAGTGAGTTACAGTCTGCGGGTAGGTGCGTTACATTGAGTCACAGAATGCGGAATAGGGCAATACATTGAGTGGCAGAGTGCAGGGTGTGGTGTTACAGAGACTCACAGTGCAGAGAAGGGTGTTACAGTGAGTGACAGACTACGGGATGGCGTGTTACAGTGAGTGGCAGAGTGCGGGATGGGGTGTTACAGAGAGTCACGGTGTGCGGGGTTCGGTGTTACAGTAGGTCACAGAGTGCGAGGAGCGGTGTTATAATGAGTCAGAGCGTGGTGAGCGTGTTGCAGTGAATCAGAGCGCCGGGCGGGGTGTTAAAGTGAGTTACTGACTGCGGGCCAGGGTGTTACAGTGAGTCACAAACTGCGGGAAAGGGTATTACAGTAAGTCACAGAGTGCAGGGTGGGCTGTTACAGTAATTCAGAGGGTGGCGTGCAGTGTTACAGAGAGTCAGTTTGCGGCGAGGGGTGTTACAGTGAGTCAAAGTGCGGGGTGCGGTGTTACAGTCATTCACTGAGTGCGGGGGAGCGATTCTAAAGTGAATCACAGAGTGCAGGGTAGGGTGTTGCAGTGAGTCACAAAGTGCGGGTGGGTGTTACAGTGAGTCAGAGCGTGGGGAGCAGAATCTGAGTGCCATGTGGGGTGTTACAGTGGGTCACAGAGTACAGGGTGCGTGATTACACTGAGTTACAGATTGCGGGTTAGGGTTTTACAGTGAGTCACAGAGTGCGGGGTGGGGTATTACATTGAGTGACACAGTGCGGGGTGGGTGTTACAGAGAGTAACAAAGTGTGGGGAGCGGAGTTACAGTGATTAACAGAGTGCACGACGGACTGTTACAGTGAGTCAGAGGGCGGCAGTGGCGTTACATTGAATCACAGAGTGCGGGGAATGATGTTAAAGTGAGTCAAAGAATGCGGGGCAGGGTGTTACAGTAGGTCACAGAGTGCAGGGTGGAGTGTTACAATGAGTCACAGTGCGGAGAAGGGTGTTACAGTGAGTGACAGACTATGGGATGGCAGATTACAGTGAGTCACAGAGTGTGGAGTTTGGTTTTACAGTAGGTGACAGAGTGCAGTGTGCGGTGTTACAGTGAGTCACACAATGCGGGTGAGTGGTGTTAAAGTGAGTCAGAGCGTGGGCAGCGGTGTTACAGGATCTGAGCGCCATGTGGGGTGTTACAGTGGGTCACAGAGTGCGGGAAGCTGTGTTAAAGTGAGTCTCATAGGGTGCGGAGTGGTGTTAGAGTGAGTCAGAGAGCGGGCAGCGGCGTGACAGTGAATCACAGAGTGCAGGGAGTGATGGTAAATTGAGTCACAGAATGCGGGGCAGGGTGTTACAGTAGGTCACAGAGTGCTGGGTGGAGTGTTACCATGAGTCACAGTGTGGAGAAGGGTGTTACAGTGAGTGACAGACTACGGGATGGTGTGTTACAGTGAGTCACAGAGTTTGGGATGCGGTTTTACAGTGGGTGACAGTGTGCGGGGTGGTGTGTTACAGTGGGTCACAGAGTGCAGGGTGCAGTGTTACAGTGAGTCACAGAGTGCGGGGCTGGGTGTTACAGTAAGTCACAGCGTGTGGGGTGCGATGTTGCAGTGAGTTACAGAGTGTGGAGTGGAGTTACAGTGAGTCACAGAGTTCGGTGTGGGTTGCTACAGAGAGTCACAGTGTGTGGGGTGGGATGTTGCAGTGAGTCACAGAGTGTGGAGTAGAGAGTCACAATGTGTAGAGTGGAGAGTTACAGAGAGTCACAGTGTTCGGGGGGTGCTACAGATAGTTACAGTGTGCGGGGAGCGGTGTTACAGTAGGTCACACAGTGAGAGGTGCTGTGTTACAGTGAGTAGAGCATGTGGAGCAGTGGTACAGGGAATCAGAGCACCGGGAGGGGTGTTACAGTCAATTAAAGACTGCGGGTATGTGCGTTACATTCAGTCACAGTGTGCGGGGTGCGGTGTTACAGTAGGTCACAGTGTGCGGGGAGAGTTGTTACAGTGAGTCACAGTGCGAGGAGCGGTGTTACAATGAGTCAGAGCGTGGTGAGTGTGTTGCAGTGAATCAGAACGCCGGGTGGGGTGTTAAAATGAGTTGCAGACTATGGGCCAGGGTGTTACAATCAGTCACAGAGTGCAGGGTGGTGTGTTACATTGAGTCACGCAGTGCAGGGTGGGCTGTTACAGTGAGTTAGAGGGCGGGAAACGATTTTACAGTGAGTCACAGATTGCGGCAAGGGGAATCGCTGTGCGGGGAGTGGTGTTACAGTGAGTCACCGAGTGCCGGGGAGCAGTGTCACAGTGAATCATGGAGTGCAGGGTCGGGTGTTACAGTGAGTCACAAACTGCGGGGCAGGGTATTACAGTAAGTCACAGAGTGTAGGGTGGGCTGTTACAGTGATTCAGAGGGTGGCGTGCAGTCTTACAGTGAGTCAGTTAGCAGGGTGCGGTGATAGTGGTTCATAGGTTACGGGTGCAGTGTTACAGTGGCTCACAGCATGTGGGGTGCGGTGTTTCAGTGAATCACAGAGTGTAGGTTGCGGTGTTACAGTCGGTCACAGAATGCGGGTGTGGTGTTACAGTGAGTCACAGAGTGGAGGGTGGGGTGTTACATTAAGTCACCCAGTTCGGAGTGCGTTGTTACAATGAGTCACATCGTGCGGGGAGGGGTGTTACAGTGAGTCACAGTTTGCGGAGAGCCATGTTATAGTGAGTCACAGATTGCAGGGAGATGTGTTACAGCGGGGGTGTCAAACTCAAATTCACGGAGGGCCAAAATTAAAAACTTGGACTAAGTCGAGGGCCGAACTAAATATTTATTGAAAATTTTCAACAACATCTGCATGTTTTCTCTTCTTTCAACATATGTAATGTTAAACTTTAGGATATAACTTTAGGAGGATAATATTACAGGTCAGGAGTAGGTAGCTCAAGTTCACCCTTTGCTTGACCTGAGGGAAACCTATTTGGTCCCTGTGGAGATGTAGTCAGCATTCACAGGCTCTGTCCATTTTGGCCTGCATCAGGACTCAGCATTTCCTGCTCACTCCTCAGGCTCTAGGCCTCTATTCACCCTCGACCCACCATCCCTCTACCTGACCAGTCCTTTACCCAACCTCTACTCATCCCTCACTCCACTCGCTCTGCCTCTACCCACCCCATCCTATACACGCCCCTCTACTGCCTCTCCCCTCAACCTGTTCCTCCCTCTACCTGTCTCTCACCCTCTAATCACCCCTCCTCTACTCGCCCTGCCCCTCCGCTTTTACCTCTTCCCTATCCACCCCTCCTTCTACTCATCCCTCCCTCTAACTGCCCCTCGCACCACCATAACTTCCCCTGCCCATTACTACTCACCTACACCCTCTGCCCACCCCTGCTTACCCACCCACTCAGGCCCAGCGCGCTGCCGATCAGCCTTTGCGGACAGCCACCATCTCTCTCTTCACGTGCAGGGCCGAACCAGCCGTCCCTGGGGTCCACGCAGGTGCAAGCGCTGAAAGACGTGGCGACCGGAAGAAGTGTGCTCGCGCTGTGGAAGGGCCATCCGGTGCCAGTCGCGCAGGGCTCAGGCTGCCCGGGGGCCGTGCGCAGCCTGCCATGCCCGTCACACTGACAGGAAATCACAGGCGCTCGCCAATCCGCCGCACCGCTCGACAGGTGGGAGAAGTGACTGGTTGTGCAGGGAGCCTTCCAACTGGCTTGCCGGCTGATGACATCGACAGACTTCTCGTGTTACAATTTCTCGTGTTACAATGGGGAAGGATGTGCAATGAAGGGGGAGGATGGTAGGGGTGACATTACCAAAAAACAGCATCGGCTCTCGCTGCAGGGCAGGCCACCTCTAATACATTTTTGAAATGATCTTGCGGGCCAATTTGGCCCACAGGCCAGAGTTTGACATGTGTGCGTTACAGTGAGTCAGTTTGCAGTGAGGGGTGTTACAGTGAGTCACAGTGTGGGGTGCATTGTTAAAGTGAGTTACCGAGTGCAGGGTGGATGTTACAGTGGCTCAGAGTCCGGGGAGCAGTGTTACAGTGAGCCACAGACTGCGGGGAGGGGTTCAGAGTGCGGGCAGTGGTGTTATTGAGTCACTGAATGTGGGGGAGTGGTGTTAAGTGATTCTCAGAGAGCAGAGTAGGATATTACATTGAGTCACAGAGTGCGGGGTGGAGTGTTACAGGGAGTCACAGATTGCAGGGAGCGGTGTTTACAGTGAATCAGAGTGCGAGGTGTGGTGTTACAGTGATTCACTGAGTGCGGGAGAGTGATTTTATGGTGAATCACAGAGTGCAGGGTAGGGTTTTACAGTGAGTCACACGGTGTGGAGTGGGGTATTACACTGAGTCACAGAATGCGGGGTTGCACAGTGTGCAGGGAGGTGTGTTACCGTGAGTCACAGAGTATGGGTTCCAGTGTTACAATGGGTGACAGTACCGGGCGGGGTGTTACTGTAAGTCAGAGAGTGCAGTGAGGGGTGTTACAGTAAGTCACAGAGTGCGGGGTGGGATTTTGCAGTGAGTTGCAGAGTGTGGAGTGGAGAGTTACAGTGAGTCACAGAGTGCGGGGTGGGGCATTACATTGAGAGACAGAGTGCGGGGTGGGTATTACAGAGAGTAACAAAGTGAGGGGAGCGGAGTTACAGTGATTAACAGAGTGCAAGGAGGGCTGTTACAGTGAGTCACATGGGGGGAGTGGTGTTTGAGTGAGTCAGAGTGCGGGTTGCGGTGTTACAGTAAGTCACAGAGTGTGGGATGGGGAGTTACAATGAGTCACAGATTGCGGGTTAGGGTTTTACAGTCAGTGATAGAGTGTGGGGTGGGTGTTACAGACAGTAACAAAGTGTGGGGAGTGGAGTTACAGTGAGTAACAGAGTGCAAGGCGGACTGTTACAGTGAGTCAGAGGGTGGGCAGTGGCGTTACAGTAGGTCACAGAGTGCAGGGTGTGGTGTTACAATGAGTCACAGTGCAGAGAAGGGTGTTACAGTGAGTGACAGACTACAGGATGGCATATTACAGTGAGTCACAGTGCGAGGTGCGGTGTTACAGTGATTCACTGAGTGCAGGAGAGCAATTTTACAGTGAATCACAGAATGCAGGGTAGGGTTTTACAGTGAGTCACACAGTGTGGAGTGGGGTATTACACTGAGTCACAGAATGCGGGGTTGGGTGTTACAAAGAGTCACAGGTGCAAGGTGGTCTGTTACAGTGAGTCAAAAGGTGGGGAGCGGTGTTACAGTGAGTCACAGAGTGCGGGGCGCACTGTTACAGTGAGTCAGAGTGCGGGGAGTGGTGTTAAAGTGAGTCAGAGCGTGGGGAGCAGTGTTACAGGAACTGAGCACCATGTGGGGTGTTGCAGTGGGTGACACAGTGCGGGAAGCTGTGTAAAGTGAGTCTGATAGGGCGGGGATTGGTGTTAGAGTGAGTCAGAGGGCGGGCAGCGGCGTTACAGTGAATCACAGAGTGCGGGGAGTGATGTTAAATTGAGTCACAGAATGCGGGGCAGGGTGTTACAGTAGGTCACAGAGTGCAGGGTGGAGTCTTACAATGAATCACAGTGCGGAGAAGGGTGTTACAGTGAGTGACAGACTATGGGATGACGTGTTACAGTGAGTCACAGAGTGCAGGGCGCACTGTTACTGTGAGTCAGTTAGCGGGGAGGGTTGTTACATTGAGTGACAGTGTGCTTTGCTTGGTGTTACAGTGAGTAAAACAATGCGGGTGAGCAGTATTACAGTGAGTCAGAGTGCGGGGAGTGCTGTCCAAGTGAGTCAGAGCGTGGGGAGCGGTGTTACAGGATCTGAGCGCCATGTAGGGTATTACAGTGGGTCACAGAGTGCGGGAAGCTGTGTTAAAGTGAGTCACAGGGCGGGGAGTGGTGTTAGAGTGAGTCAGAGTGTGGAGTGTGGTGTTACAGTGGGTCACAGAGTGCGGGCAAGGTGTTACTGTACATCACGGAATGCAGAGTGCGATGTTACAGTGAGTCACATTGTGCGGGGTGGGTGCTACAGATAATCACAGTGTGCAGGGAGTGGTGTTACAATAGGTCACACAGTGCGAGGTGCTCTGTTACAGTGAGTAGAGCATGATGAGCGGTGATACAGTTAATCAAAGTGCCGGGAAGGTTGTTACAGTGAGTTACAGACTGCGGGTAGGTGCGTTACATTGAGTTACAGATTGTGGGGTGTGGTGTTACAGAGAATCACATTGCAGAGAAGGGTGTTACAGTGAGTGACAGACTAAAGGATGGCATGTTATAGTGAGTCACAGAGTGCACGGTGCAGTGTTACAGTGATTCACAGAGTGCAGGGTAGGATGTTACACTGAGTCACAGAGTGCGGGATGGGGTGTTACAGGGAGTCACAGATTGACTCAGGGAGTCACAGAATGCGGGGTTGGGTGTTACAAAGAGTCACAGGTGCAAGGTGGGCTGTTACAGTGAGTCAAAAGGTGGGGAGCGGTGTTTACAGTGAGTCAGAGTGTGGGGTGCGGTGTTACAGTGATTCACTGACTGGGAGAGCGATTTTACAGTGAATCACAGATTGCAGGGTAGGGTTTTACAGTGAGTCACACAGTGTGGAGTGGGGTATTACACTGAGTCAGAGAATGTGGTGTGGGGTGCTACAGAGAGTCACATTGTGTGGCGTGGGATGTTACAGTGAGTCACAGAGTGTGGAGTGGAGAGTTACAGAGAGTCACAGTGTGCGGGGTAGGCTGTTATAGTGATTCAGAGGGTGGGGAGCAGTGTTCCAGTGAGTCAGTTTGCAGGGTGTGGTGATACAGTGGATCACAGGTTGCGGGTGCAGTGTGATAGTGGGTCACAGAGTGCAGGGTGCGGTGTTACAGTGGGTCACCGTTCGGGGCGCGGTGTTACAATGAGTCATAGATTACGGGGAGTAGTGTTGCAGTGAGTCAGAGTATGGGGAGAGTTGTTACAGCGAGTCACAGTGCGGGGAGCCGTGTTATAATGAGTCAGAGCGTGGTGAGTGTGTTGCAGTGAATCAGAGCGCCGGGTGGAGTGATAAAATGTGTTATGCACTGCGGGGTGGGGCGTTACATTGAGTCACAGAGTGTGGGGTGGGTCGTTTCTTTGAGTCACGAGTGCGGTGAGGATCATGACAGTGAGTCGGAATGCAAGGAGCAGTGATTTCAGAGAGTCACAGGGTGTGGAGCAGGGTGTTACAATGAGTTACAGAGTGCGGGATGGGATGTAACAGTGAGTCAGAGAGAGTGGGCTGCAGTGTTACAGTCGGTCAAAGAATGCGGGGTGTGGTGTTACAGTGAATCACAGAGTAGAGGGTGGGGTGTTACATTAAGTGACCCAGTTCAGAGTAGATTGTTACAATGAGTCACAGAGTGAAGGGAGGGGTGTTACATTGAGTCATAGTGCGGGGTCTGTTGTTACAGTGGGTCACAGAGTGCGAGGTGTGGTGTTACAGTGTCAGAAAGTGGGGTGGGGTGTTACAGTGAGTCACAGACTGCGGGGAGGAGAGTTACGGGAAGTCAGAGTGCGGGGAGCAGTGTTTACAGTGAGTCACAGAGTGCAGGGTGGGTTGTTACAGTGAGTCAGAGGGCGGGGAACGATGTTACAGTGAGTCACAGAGTGTGGGTTGCGGTGTTACAGTCAGTCACAGAATGCGGGGTGTGGTGTTACAGTGAGTCACAGAGTAGAGGATGGGGTGTTACATTAAGTCACCAAGTTCGGAGTGGGTTGTTACAATGAGTCACAGAGTGCAGGGAGTGGTGTTACAGTGAATCAGTTTGCAGGGTGCAGTTTTACAGTGAGTCAGAATTCAGGGAGCCGTGTTACAGTGAATCACAGAGTGTGGAGTTGGTTGTTACAGTGAGTCAGTGTGCCGGAAGGGGTGTTGCAGTGAGTCACAGATTGCGCAGAGCAGTGTTACAGTGAGTCAGAGTGCAGGGAGAGGTGTTTTATATTGAATCATAGTGCGGGGTCCAGCATTACAGTGGGTCACTGTGTGGGGTGCAGTGTTACACTGAGTTACCAAGTGCAGGGTGGCATTTTACAGTGACTCAGAGTCCAGGGAGCGGTGTTACAGTGAGTCACAGACTGCGGGGAGGGGAGTCAGAGTGTGGGGAGCGGTGTTATTGAGTCACTGAGTGTGGGGGAGTGGTGTTACAGTGATTCACAGTGTGAGAGATAAGTAAAACTAATATGAAAATATGAGAGATGAAAAAGCTAGTATGGATATATGTGTAATGAATAAAGCCAGTATGAATAGGATAAGGGTAGATAATAGAATGTAGGAGTAGTCTGAATAAGATAAGGGTCTTCTAGCCTTAGAGAGAGTCAGCAAGTTCCGCATATGTAATTAGTAAGCCTTAGACAGAATTAGCAAGTTCTGCATATAAGAGTTAGTAAGTCCTGAGGGTTGGGAAGGTGTGAATAAGGACAAAGGCAGATGAATAAGGACAATGACATGATGGGACACAGACAGGATACCCCCTGGTCCTTCAAGTTTACAGAAACAGCACGTAGGCAGACAGGATTGCCTAATGCCAAACTTATCCAGGAGCAGAAGAATGTTGGGGGGGGGGGGGGGAGGGTACCTCTACACTGAAATGAACTGCATAAAAGTTGGGTGAGCCCCAGTATGTGTGTGTATTCCCAGGGTAAGGGGAAGCACCCAACTTTGCATTGTTGTATAATAAATGTTCTTTGTTCTCAATTTTTGTCTCGAGCAAATTCTGTGAAGGTACTTCTGTTTCTCACAACAGTGTGCGGGGAGCAGTGTAACATTGAGGTGCAGAGTGCGGGTTGCGGTGTTACAGTGAGTCACAGAGTGTGAGGAGAGGTGTTACCTTGAGTCACAGAGTGCGGGTAGCAGTGTTACAGTCCGTCATCGTGTGGGGAGCGGTGTTAGTGAGTCACAGGGTGCGGGTGGGGTGTTACAGTGAATCACAAAGGACAGAATGGGGTGCTGCAGTGAGTCAGAGTGCGGGGTGTAGTGTTACAGTGAGTCGGTGTCTGAGGAGGGGTGTTACAGTGAGTCACAGAGTGCGGGGAGCAGTGTTACAGTGGATCACAGTGCAGGGATCGGTGTTACAGTGAGTCACAGTGTGTGGTGAGCGGTGTAACATTGAGGCACAGTGCGAATTTTGTAATTTTTACAAAAAACTTTATTTGACTGAATGTAAAGAGATAAAAGAAGATGCAATAGACTCTTTTTTGAAAAATATTAATTTACCACAGTTATCTCAAGAAGACACAAGAGTTAGAGAAACCTTTTACGGATAGTGAAATTGAAATGGCTATAAAAGATATGCCAAATGGAAAAGTGCCTGGTGGAGATAGTTTTTCTATTGAGTTTTACAAGACTTTTTATATTGATATATCTTCCTTATTTAAGAATGTAATACAATAACTTTATGATACTTTTCAATTACCTGAGTCCTGTTCTAATGCTTTAATTACAGTTATACCAGTTATACCAAGATAAAGATCCCTTACAGGTAGCTTCTTACCGTCCTATATCTTTGTTAAATGTAGACTATAAAATAGTGGCTAAAGTTATGGCTAAGGGGGGTGTGGCAAGATGGCGTAAGGAACAGACATGCCTTCCAGTCCTCTCCTGACTCTAACTTATTGTTTTGTCTTTAAGTGCCCGTTAAAACTTTTTTTTAAAGTTTATAAATAGTATGAGGTGTTGAATTAATACCTAATGGTACATTTGTTAAAAAAAAGTAAAAGGAAACATCAACAGATTGTTAAAAAATTATATTTCACGAAATTATCTGAGCCTGCTTGTTTACAAAAAGCCACGACTCAGCGTGAAATGGATCCAGGAAAATAAGCGAAGAATTTGGCCTTGGAGCTCCGTTCTGATTCCATAAGTCTTTCTGAAGGTCATTTTCAGCAGCCTTTAGAACAAAGGGCTGGCCAGGTGCCAGTATTTCAAACAACGTCTACTGTGAGTGCTGTTACTGAGACTTTGACTGCTGAATTAGCTGGGGCGCCACCAGTTGGAGAGTTAAAGAGTTGTTATTTGACTGCTACACCACCAGTTACAACAGCTCTTCCAGATTATGACATAACAAAGCTTTTAAAGGAGGTTTGGATCAAAGATAACCCTGATCATCAGCCTCCTGACACTTCTGGGGGGGTCTGGGGCAGGGGCTCTTACACGGAGTCAAACTGCAAGAAAAGCTACTAAATTAAAAGAAGGGATAGAAGGTCCTCTCATTCCATAAGAACAGCAGGATCCAACCATGTCTGGATCTACTGATGTTGATATACTTTTCAAGAGTCTTGAACATAAGATATTTTCTTCAATTATGCATTTAGGTGATTCTATGAATAATCTTACTTCAAAGATTAATGTCAATACTCAACAGATGACTGATTATGGAGCTTTTAAAGTCAAAACTATTGAAAGACTTGAGATGTGTGATCAAGGATTATCTGATGTACAAGATCAACTGCAAGATGTGAATAAAACAATTGAAACGCTACAGATTCAGAATAAAAATTTAGCAAAAAAGGTTGATTATTTGGAGAACCAATCCAGATGGAATAATGTGAAAATTGTTGGCTTGCCAGAAGGCATAGAAGGGCCAGATCCAAGAAAATTTTTTACTGAATGGATTCCACAAGTGTTGGGACAAGATAAGTTTCCTGAAGGTTTAATATTGGAATGGGCTCATAGAGCTTTGAGAAGGAGATCTTTTTCAGGACAGAATCCAAGACCTGTTCTGGTTCACTGTTTAAATTACTGTGATAGAGAGACTATTTTACGTATGGCTATTAGAAATGCACAGCAAAACAGATCTCCTTTGATGGTTCAGAGTAATCGTTTTTTCTTCTATCCGGATTTGAGTCAGGAAATTATGTTTCAACGACATGAATTTAATTCTGTGAAAGAATTATTGTGGAAAAAAGGATATAAGGCAACATTTAGATACCCTGCGGTACTGAAGATTTTTCAGGATGCATATCAACCAAAGTTCTTTGATAATCCTAAAGAAGCTATGGATTTTGCTCAGTCTTTACCAATTATGCAATTCCAGGAATGACGTAGTCCTCCACGGTCTCCAAAGAGGGCAGAGCTGCAAGAAGGGAATCTGATTTCTGGAAGAAATGGAAGAAACAGTGGTCGCAATGGCAAAGTTGATTAAAATTTTTTTTTTTTTAATTTTTTTATTATTTTTTGTTGAGAAGATTTTAAATAGTGATGGGAGTTGGGAGAGGGAACTGGGTGGGCACCAATTTCCAGAAGTCATCAGCTGTGTGTGAGTTATCTCACACCCAATATTTTGGGGGAGTTACCGCATTAGGCGGTTTAAACAGGAAGAGGTAATTGTGACCTCCGACCTGTTTTTTTTTTCTTTTTAATTTTTGGGTTAGGGAGTGAAGCTTTTCTTTATTATCTTTTTTAAATAATTAATTTTTTATATATATATATATATATAACTTTTTTTATTTTTTTTTAGTGTTTGGTTGTAATTTCAAAGGGGAATTAAGGGTTTTTATTTCTTTTTTTCTTTTTGGGGGGTTTCTTTTTTTTCTTCTTTTTTTTCTCTCTTTTTTTCCTTTTTTTGTTTGTTTCTTGTTGTTGTGTTTTATTGAGTGTAAGAAATGTCTAAATTGAAGTTTGCTTCTCTTAATGTTCAGGGTTTAAATAATCCTATTAAGCGTAAGAAAGTACTTGCTTATTTAAAAAAATTAAAAGTTGATGTTGCTTTTTTACAGGAAACTCATTTAACAGATAAGGAACATTTGAAACTCAAACGTGAATGGGTTGGGCAAGATTTTTATTCTTCATTTAATTCTAAGGCAAAAGGTGTGGCAATTTTGGTACATAAGAATCTACCATTTCAGTTACACAATGAAGAGAAAAATGGTGGAAGATTATTAAAATTAAATTGTACAATCTTTAATGAGGCATGGACTTTGCTTGATGTTTATGCTCCTAATGTTGAGGATACAGCTTTTGTTGTGGATATGCCTTTATTACTTGGACAATCGAACTCTAATGTGATGATTGGGGGAGATTTGAATGTGGTGTTGAAGCCTTTATTGGATAAGTACCCAAGAGTAATTAAGAAGTCTAAGATGGCAATCCAAGTGATTAATATGATGGCAGATTTGAATTTAATTGATATTTGACGAAGAGTTAATCCTACAGAGAAAGATTTTTCTTTTTATTCCTCACGACATAATTCTTTTTCTTGAATTGATTATTTTTTAATATCAGCACATTTGCAGGATAGGGTTACATCTGTGGAGTATAAGGCTAGATTGGTTTCGGATCATTCACTATTATCATTAGAATATTTGAGTTCACAAGATGTTCAGAAAGCTTCAAGATGGAGATTTAATACTATGCTATTGCAAAAACCAGAATTTATTAGTTTTTTAAAACAGCAAATTGAAATTTTTATTGGTATTAACTGTAATTCTGTTTCTAGTCATTTTGTTTTATGGGATGCAATGAAAGCTTTTTTGCGAGGCCAAATTATCAGTTATGCCTCTAAAGTAAATAAGGAGAGAATTAAAGAGATTGAAGACTTAGAGGAAAAGATAACTGCTACTGAAAAAGAATTTCAAAAATATGCTATGGAAACGCAAAAGAATCAGTTAACTAATTTAAAATTTAAATATAATGAATTACAAACATATCGGTTTGAATGTTTAATGAATTGAACTAAGCATAAGTTTTATGAATGGGGTGAGAAAGCTTATAAAGTTTTGTCATGGCAATTAAAAAAGGAACAATTATCTAGGATTATACCAGTGATTAGAAAGAAATCAGGTATTACTTTTAATCAAAAGGAGATTAATGAGGAATTTTGTAATTTCTATAAACAATTGTATACTTCGGAATGTAAAGATGTAACTGGAGACGCAATAGATTCTTTCTTGGAAAATATTAACTTGCCACAATTGAATCAAGAAGACAGACAAGAGTTAGATAAACCTTTTACAGAAGATGAAATAGAAAGGGCAATAAGAGACATGCCAAATGGAAAGGCACCTGGTGAAGATGGGTTTTCTATAGAGTTTTATGAAGTTTTTTATGCTGAAGTATCTTCTATTTATAAGGATGTATTACAACAAACTTACAATACTTTTCAATTACCTGAGTCTTGTTCTAACGCAATAATTACGGTTATACCAAAAAAAGATAAAGGCCCTTTACAGGTTTCTTCTTATAGACCAATTTCGTTGTTAAATGTAGATTATAAAATTGTAGCTAAAATTATGGCTAATAGATTAGCTCAATATCTGACTAAAATTATACATGGTGATCAAAAGGGATTTATAAAAAACAGGTATGCGTCAGATAATATTTTACGGTTAATAACCTTGATAAATAAATCTAAATTTCAGTTGAATTTTCCAATAGTGGTTTCATTGGATGCAGAAAAGGCTTTTGATAGAGTGGAATGGAAGTTTCTGTTCAAAGTACTTGAGAAATTTTGTTTTGGTTCTTCATTTATTGGGTTGATAAAGGCTTTATATAATAGTCTGAAGGCTAGAATTGCTGTTAATGGCTAAATTTCAGAATCTTTTAGTTTGACAAGATCTACTAGACAAGGATGTCCGTTGTCACCTGCTTTATTTGCTATAGTTATTGAACCTTTAGCACAATTAATACGTCAAAATGAAAATGTTAAAGGCATGAGAGTTCTGAATGAGGAATATAAAATTAATTTATTTGCTGATGATGTTTTATTATATTTGGTGGATCCGGATATTTCTTTACCTGCAATTCAAGAATGTTTAGAAATTTATGGCCAATTATCTGGTTACAAAGTAAATTGGGCTAAAAGTGAAATTTTACCAATTTGTAAAGGTGATTATTCAGTATATAAAAATATTACAAATTTGAAGTGGACTACACAAATTAAATATTTAGGAATTAATGTTAATACAGAATTTCAAGAATTATATTCAATTAATTATTTTCCTTTAATAAAAAGGATTAAATTAGATTTGATAAGGTGGAGGGATCTACCTTTGGGTTTACTAGGGAGGATTAATACCATAAAAATGAATATTTTTCCTAGAATACAATATTTGTTTCAATCAATTCCTTATTTTTTTTTAAAAAAGTTTTTTTAAGGATTTATATAAAGCGATTAGAGAATTCTTATGGAAGGAAAAATTTCCGAGAGTAGCAATGAGAAAATTGATGTGGGATTTTCAATTTGGAGGTTTAAGATTACCGAATTTTCAGCATTATTATGAAGCAGCTCAATTCAAATTTCTTAGTACATTAATGAATATGGACGACCCACCTAGTTGGGTAAAGATAGAAATGGTGGTTATTTTAGAAAAATTTCGATGGAATAAAAATTTATTATGAACTTATGATGTGCCAATATTGACGCATTTATTGAATTTATGGACAAGTAAACTTAAAAATTTGGGACTTAAAAATATATATTCTGGAAGATTGCCATTATATAATAATCAACTTGTTCCTTTTACGGTCTCCAATGCCACTTTGAAACAATGGGAAAAGAAGGGAATAAAAAATTTATCTGATTGTTTTTCTGAGGGTTGTTTTTGTTCCTTTGACGAATTACAAAGGAAATATGGTATTAGTGCAAATTCTATATTTGTATATTATCAATTAAGATCTTTTGTAAAACAGTTATGTGGTCGACATATGATTTTATTGCCTGAATCTAGTTTTGAAGAATATGTACTTTCAATACCAAAAAAGGGATATATATCTGATTTGTATTGTATTTTACAAGAAATTGATGGTAAAAAAGAATGGGATAAAGATAAGTTGAAATGGGAAAAAGATTTAGGACATAAAATAGCTGAAGAAGCTTGGATGGAAATTTGTCAGAATAGTATTCGGAAATTAATTAATGCTAGACTAGCGATGATTAATTATAATTTTATTCATCAGCTATATTTAATGCCGGAGAAATTTTAAAAATTTGGTTTTAGTAAGTTGGATTCTTGTTTTTGATGTGATCAGACGGCCAATACTTTTTTGCATACTGTTTGGCTTTGTGATCGATTGCAACAGTTTTGGAAAGGTATTCAATCTGTTTTTAACAGTTTATATAATATCCATCTTGTATTAGATCCCGATATATTTTTATTAGGGAACATGCAATCATTAATCGATTTAGGTTTAGAGGATTATCAGATTTCATTTATTTATTTAGCTTTAGTTGTGGCTAAGAAATGTATAGCACTTACTTGGAAAGATAGAAATATACTAACTTTAGATAAGTGGGATTTGGAAATGAAATTTTGTTTGACTATGGAAAGGATATCTTTTTCAATTCAGGATAAGATGTCTTCTTATAAGTTAAAGTGGACTCCGTTTGCTAATTATATGCATTTAAGTTTGATTTAAATATATGTTTAAGTGTGATATTTTAGTATTGACAAATTTTTTTGTTGTTGTTGTTAGAATTTTTTTAGGTTAAGTTTTATCTCTTTTTTTTGTAAGTGGGTTTTTTTCATATATAATATTGTCAATTTTATTAACTCTTCACTCTTTATTTTGGGGGGAGGGTTGGACTAATTTTAAGTTAGACTATTAATATTGTGTTACAATTAATGGGGGGGTTATTTTGTGTAGTTTTCTGATGTAATATTGTAATCATACCTTTTTTTAAAAATTTTCTATTTTTCTTTAAATGTAATTCTTTATTGTATTCATGTTATAAAATTGTTAATAAAGTCTTCAAAAAAAATAAAGTTTTGGCTAATAGGTTGGCTCAGTATTTACCAAAGATAATACATCGTGATCAAACAGGTATTATAAAAAATAGGTATGCTTCGGATAATATTCTACAATTAATTACTTTGATAAATAGATCTAAATCTCAGAAGAATTATCCAATGGTGGTTTCATTTGATGCAGAAAAGGCATTCGATAGAGTAGAATGGAAGTTTTTATTTAAAGTACTTGAAAAGTTTTCATTTGGTCTCTCATTTATTGGTATGATTAGGGCTCTGTATAGTGGTCTGAAAGCTAGAGTTGTTACTAATGGTTTGCTTTCAGAATCCTTTAATTTAACAAGATATACTAGACAAGGATGTCCATTATCACCCGCCTTGTTTGCTTTAGTTATTGAACCTCTAGCACAATTAATACATTAGAATGATAGTATCAAAGGTATGAGAGTCTTGAATGAAGATTATAAAATAAATTTATTTGCGGATGACATTTTGCTGTATTTGGTGGATCCTGATGTTTCTCTGCCAGCACTTCAAGATTCCTTAGAGATTTATGGTCAATTATCTGGTTATAAGGTTAATTGGACTAAAAGTGAAATTTTATCAATTAGTAAAGATGATAATTCAATGTTTAGAAATATTACGAATTTGAAGTGGACGAAACAAATTAAATATTTGGGAATTAATGTTAATACTGACTACCAAAATTTATATTCACTTAATTATCTTCCTTTAATGAAGAAGATTAAGACAGATTTAGTTAAATGGAAAGATTTACCTTTGGGTTTATTAGGAAGAATTAATACTATAAAAATTAATATTTTTCTTCATATACAATATTTATTTCAATCAATTCCTTGTTGTTTACAAAAAAGATTTTTTAAGGATTTATATAAAGTAATTAGGGATTTTTTGTGGAAAGGAAAATTTCCTAGGGTGGCGTGGAAAAAATTGATGTGGGATTTTCAATTTGGAGGGTTACGGCTACCTAACTTTCAATTTTATTATTAAGCAGCTCAATTTAGATTTCTTAGCGCATTAATGGCCACACAAGATACGCCTAGTTGGGCACAGATAGAATTGGCAGTTATTTCTGAAAAATTTTCGAATGAATTTTTATTTCGATGGAATAAAAATTTGTTACGAACTTATGATGTACCAATATTGAAACATTTAATGAATTTATGGACAAGTAAATTACATAAAATGGGATTGAAAAATAAGTGGTCGGGAAGATTACCATTGTATAATAATCAACTTGTTCCTTTCATGGTATCTAATACTATTTTGAAACAATGGGAGGAGAAAGGAATACATAATTTATCTGACTGTTTTTTAGAAGGTCATTTTTGTTCTTTTGTAGAATTGCAAAAGAGATTTGATATAAGAGGCACACAGTGCGAGGAAAGGTGTTACCTTGAGTCACAGATTGCGGGTAGCAGCGTTACAGTCAGTCATAGTGTGGGGAGCAGTGTTAGTGAGTCACAGGGTGCGGGGTGGGGTGTTACAGTGAATCATAAAGTGCAGGATGGGGTGTTACAGTGAATCAGAGTGTGGGGTGTGGTGTAACAGTGAGTCACAGTTTGCGGAGTGCCATGTTATAGTGAGTCACAGATTGTGCGGAGTGGTGTTACATTGAGTCAGTGTGTGGGGAGGGGTGTTACATTGAGTCAGAGTGCGGGGTCCGGTGTTACAGTGGGTCACAGAGTGGGGTGCAGTGTTACAGTGAGTCAGTTTTCGGGGTGCGATGTTACAGTGAGTCACAGACTGAGGGGAGGGGTGTTACATTGAGTAAGAGTGCGAGGAGGGTTGTTACAGTGAGTCACTGTGTGCGGGAAGCTGTGTAACATTGAAGCGCAAAGTGCAGGTTGCAGTGTTACAGTGAGTCACAGAGTGCGAGGAGAGGTATTACTTTGAGTCACAGATGTGGGTAGCAGTGTTACAGTCGGTCATAGTGTGGGGAACGATGTTACAGTGAGTCAGAGTGCAGTGTGCGGGTGTTACATTAAGTCTGAATGCAAAGTTTGGTGTTACAATTTATTGGAATTTTATTCAAATAATTTAAGTTGAGCTTTGCTGATTTTATAAAATTTCTGGGCATGTGATGAAATGTTAAGTTTGTTCCGACTGGATATGCTGCTCTCAGTTGGAGGTGTTTTTGGATTCGGTTTAGAAAGGATTGTGAATCTCTGTAATTTTGATCCAAGCCTAGAAAGCGAGGACTTTGCATTTGTTATTTAGGGCTCAGTTCTGGGATGTGGGTTTTTTTAATATGATTTTTCATTTAGTACTTCATCGTGAACCACGCCAATGACAATATATACAAATATCCAGTATTAATATATACACAGTGACATTTTAATTTCCCCTCCCCACCCCCTATATATTTAAAGCAGGTAAAGATAGAAGGAAGAAGAAATAAATAAACGATAGAAGAACACAAAAGTGAAAAAGAAATCGGGTCGTCTAATATTTCATATTTAATTATTTACTTATAACATCGAGTGTTGGAGTCTGAAATTAGCGGTTTCTAATAAACTCCATGTTTGGTTCCCAAATTTGTACACAGAGAGCATATTTGTCTTCCAGATTGTCGGTAATTTTTTCTAATGGAAACACTTGTTCATTTCTATGGACCATTGTTGTATTTTTAAGGTTGCCTCCATTTTCCAATTTATCATTATGCATTTTCTTTGCTGGTCCCAGCGCAATCATAATAAATCTTTTTTGAACCCTGTCTAATTTTATTCCTAATTCTTTTTCTTTTATGCTGTTTAACAGGAAAATTTTGGGGTCTTTTGGTATCCTATTTTTTTTTTGTAATTCTATTTAATATTAGGTTTAAATCCTCCTAAAAAGTTTTCACTTTTGTATCTGTTTGTAATTTTTTTTTTAACTTTTGCAGTGTCTGTGGTCAAGTATTCATAGCAGCTACTCTCCAGTAATCTTAGATGAGTTCCCAACTTTTCTTTTAAATAAATTTTCAACTGATAGTTTGAAAATATTGTACCATGTGATATGCCATATTTATTTTTTAATTGTTCAAATGTCAGTAAATTATTTCCCAAAAAGCAATCTTTTATTCTTTTAATTCCTTTTCTTGCCGTTCCTTAAAAAAATTAATTGTCTATTGTCAAAGGAATTAATGGGTTTTGCATTAGTAACATTTTTGGTATTTGATAATTTATCATCTTTTGCTCCAGATGTATTTCTCGTCTGTGTTTTTAGTATATGATGTAGTATTGGTGGATTATTGCGTTGCACCAGTTTCTCATCCCATTTATAGAGTAAATGTTCTGGGACCTTTTCTCCTAATTTATATAATTCTATCTTGAGCCAATCCAGTTTTTCTCCCATCTGATAAAAATAAGTTGGTAGCTGCAATCCTCCTTGTTTATACACCCATGTTAATTTTTCCAAAGCCACTCTTGCTTTTTTCCCCCTTCCATAGAAACTTTCTTATTAATTTGTTTAACTTCATTTAAAAATTCCCTGTGAAGGGAATCGGTAGCATTTGGAACAGATACTGGAGCCGTGGAAATGCATTCATCTTGATGCAGTTTACTCTCCCTATCAGAGTTGGTGGTAAATCTTTCCATTTCTCTAAGTCTTCCTGCATTTTCTTTATTAACAGTTAATAATTTAAATCATTGGTATAACTTAAATTACCATCTATCCTGATACCAAGGTAACATTTGGCCTGTGATTGCCATTTAAAAGGGGATTCCCTTTTACATTTTGTATAATTGACTTTGTTCATTGGCATCACTTCACTTTTATCAATATTAACCTTGTATCCTGATATCACCCCATATTCTTTCAATTTTGTATATAACTTTTTTATTGATTTATCTGAGTCTATATTATATACTATAATATCATCTGCAAATAAGCTAATTTTAAATTCTTCCTCTTTTACTTTTATTCACTTTATCATATGTTCCTTCCTTATCAGCTATACCAATGGTTCTATAGCCAAAGAAAACAGGGAAGGTGATAATGGGCATCCCTGCCTTGTTGACCTACTCAATTTAAAGTGGTCTGAAACACACATTTGCTACCATTTTTGCTAAAGGACCATTATACAGTGCTCTAATCCAATTAATAAATTTTTCTGGAAATTTGAATTTCTGTAATTCTTTAAACAGATAATTCCATTCCACTCTATCAAAAGCTTTCTCTGCATCAAGAGTTACTGCCACAGTTGGTGTTTTGTTTATTTGCACTGTATGATTAAATTAATAAATTTACAAACATTATCTGCCACTCTTCTATTTTTAACAAATCCTGTCTGATCTAGCGTCACTAAAATTGGTATACAATCTGCCAATCTATTTGCTAGTAATTTTGCAATATGTAATTTAGTAATTTAGTAGAGATATTGGCCAGTAACAACAGGTCTTTTTCTGTTTTTGGAATTACTGTAATTAATGCCATTTTATAGGCAAATTCTGAGTCTCTTCCACCTGTTTCATTACCTTATGAGGGGAGGAATTAATAAATTACTGAATACGGTATAAAATTCTGTGGGATATCCATCTTCGCCTGGTGCTTTATAGTTTGGTCATGTCATTAGTGTGAGATGTGGGTTCTTGATTGCAAAGATTCACACTTTATCTGAAACCTGCACTTTAAATTTGGGCATACAGCATGGTAACAAGCCCCTTCGGCCCACAAGCCTGTGCCCCCCAAATACACCAATTAACCTACAAACATGAGGAGAATGTACAAGCTTTTTACAATCAGCGCCGGTTACGAACCAGGGTCGCTGGTGCCATAATAACAAAGTGCTAACCACTGCTGCCTTAATGATGGCCTTTTGGGGACACAACAGAGACAGGAAAATGGTGCTCTCTCTCACTGAGGCATTTGTTGACTGTTAGTCACAGTCCGGAGAACAGGGAAGAAGGGAAAACTGGGTCTCCAGTGAACAAGAGGAACAGAAAGCAGAGAGGATCTAAGGATTTGGAAAATGTCCATCATCTCTGCTTTTGTCACTGGAGGTGATACTTATAATTAAGTGAAACCTGATAGTCTGCAGGCATTGTGATGGTGGTAAACACACAGAAATGCTGGGGGTACTCTGCAGCATCCGTGGGAGGTAAAGATATACCACCAATGATTTAGGGCCTGAGTCCTTCATCAAATTATGAATAAACAGCAGAAAAAGGCTTGGGAAGCGACTGCCGGAGCCTCTGGGCTGGACACAGATGAGGAGATCGCATTGTTGAGCGCCTTGACTCTGTCCACCCCAATTGTGGGGACCTCCCAGTATCCGCCCATTTAACATCGTCTGTAGGATTGGGTCACTTGGTGCAGTAACTCATGGTATCACGTCCCCCCCTCCACACCCCTGCCATGGACCAAGTGTACTGAGTGTAGAAGAAACACTGTGTGTGCTCCTTGCATGTCAAGGATGGCGACTGTGATGGCAGCACCGAGTGAGGAGGGGGGTGGAGGTGGCAGTGAGCAAGATGGGGGTGGCATCTGACCGAAGTGCATTAGGAGGTTCAAAAAGTAAATCAGACTATAGAGTTTTAGCATTGTAGGTATATTGATACCTGTAAGTCAGGCTTACGAAAAAAAATTTTGTTGTTATAAGTAACAAAATAATACATTTCTGCTGAAACACTCCACAAAAATTTTATAGACAGTAATTTTTGGCATTGCCCCTTCTGACCCTGTGTGGTCCACAAACCCCACCCCCTCACCACACCACCATAGTGATGCCAGTGCCCTGTTTCAATCCCCCGCTGACCCGTCTGCCATGGTCTCACGCACCACCGGACTGAGACCACCCACAGCACTTCCACCTGGGCACCCTCCAACTAGAGGGTATTAACATGAACTTCTCTGGTTTCTGTTAGCCCCCCCCCCCCCCCGTTTCTCCCTTTTTCTCCTTTAACTCTCTCTCTTTCTTCCCCAGTCTGTGTTCCCAGGGCCACCCTCTCTCTGCCCTTTTCCTCTCATCCTACCCATGTCCACCTGTTGGCCTGTGCTCCTTCTCCCCCAGCCTTAATCCAGGCACCTGCTGTCTTTTTTTTGGCTCCCACCTTGACAAAAAACTCAGGCCCAAAATATTGATTACACTGGACAATGAAGATTTTGCTTCCTCTGATGGATTTTGGGCTCATGAAAATCACTTTAAATTTTTCCTAACGTGTACCTTTTTTTTTAAAAGATATAACCTTTTTTTTGTGATTTCCTGTCTGCTTCAAGCATATTGAAAATTAATTTACTGCGTTTGCACTTGGACTTCTTCCCGGCTGATCTTGGGGGATTTAAACACAAAAGGCGTGTCGTTTTTTTTAAAAAAAAGGCGAATTTACCTTTTATGCTGACGCGAATCGCGAACCCGCTTCTGAAGCTGGAGGGGGCGGGGCTGAGCATCCCAACGTGACGTCAAACACGCGCACCGGGAAGGGAGAGCAGCTGCCACTGAAGATGGCGACTGACGAACAGGTACGAGCGCTAGTGGAGATCTGTACAGTCTCGGGACTCAGGCCGATCTCCCGTGCGATGTCATCGCTTTTTTGCACCAGATTTGCACTTGGGTCGTGGGCTGACGGCATCATGGCTCCTCCCCTTTGGAGCTGCATTCCTTTTATTGAGCAGACCGTTCCACCTCTGACACTACCCCCCCCCCCTCCCTCCCCCTGGGAACATGGAGCCAGTTGGACCATCCAATCCCCCATGGACCTTCCATGGAGGTTAAGTGGAGCAATTTAATGACAGAGGCAACCTATCTTGACAAATCGCTTTTCTCCCCCCACTATAAAAGGGCCTAACAGCAAACATGGTGAAGGGTTTCACTGAGACATTTCGACCATGGAAAAGTGGTATCAGGGCAACTGGAATCCATCAATGCTGACCGACTGACACCAAATGTTGAGTACAAACGAAAACCAGTGGCGAAACATTTTTAGGTCAGTCAAACTAACACAACGTGCCAGCATCGTGTTGTGATTTTAACGTGCTAAATTCAAGAAAGAGTAAAGCACAAAAGTCTGCAGATGCTGTGATTGTGGTTAAAAACACGCCAAAATAATAGATTGCCGAGGTTTCAGCCCTGAGCCCTTCATCAAGGAATAAGCAGAATGAGAAAATCAGACTTCAGACAATACTGCCTGGGGAAGGAATGCTGACCAAGGTGTTAATCGGATATGGCAAGGGGAGAGATTTGAATTCATCATGTCTGTGTGAAAGGAGACAGGGAAAGGGGACAGACAGAGCTGGGGGAAGGCGGCGGGTAAGAGGTTGTGTTGGGGGGAGGGGGTTTAATGAAAGCCAGAGAGATTGATATTAATGTCATCCTGTTGAGAAGATGCCCAGTCCGAAAATGTGGTGGTCTGTCTGGCAGTGCATGAGACCATGGATGGACATGGCAGCAGGGGAATGGGATAGGAAATTGAAACAGATGGCCACTGAGAGATCCCCGCTATTGTGGTGGACAGAGCCAAAGTGCTCAGTGAGCTGTTTCCCAGTCTGTATGATGTAGAGGAGACCAAAACAGGAGCACCAGATGCAGTAGACGACCCTTAAAGACCCAAAGGGCCTGAACTGAGCCATAGATTTCCATGTTCTAAAGTCATGCACCAAATCCAGTCAAATAGGATTTGCCCACAATGCCATCATGGTGGGACAGGTTGGGCCATAAGCACAACGTGATTGAAAGTCTGAAGCGCCACCGCTAGAAGTCAAGCTGACAAGGAGGGGATGATGACCAAGGGCTAGCACAGGTTAGAACTTGAGGAAGCTGTTCGGGATTTGAGAGCGTGTCGATGGTAAGGAGGGTCGCTGGAGGCGACCTGATCGTGTTGGAGATTCAGATCCAATGGGTTGAACAGGAGTCTCAGCGGCTGTAGGCAAATCCATGGATTTGAAGGGACTCTGCTGCTTCTCTTTCTATTGTTGGGGGCAATGCTCACAGCTGATGGCAGACGAAAGTTGAAGTGCATCACATATATTACGTGACAACAAAAAGAATCTTGTTCAGACAGGGTGGGATCCGACTCCCCAATGGCACAAAACGTCCCTGGGAAATGGTGGGAGAGTAGAGGATTTGTCTCGGCATGGAGGCAAGGCCCCGTGGGTGAGAGCGAGGCACAGAATCCACACTGAGAGATGATGTCTGAGCTGCCTTCGTCAGAAGTGGACGGTGAGCAAGGCTCGAGGTGGCTGAAATCAGTGTCTCCCCAAAGAAAAACCCGGTAAAAAGTTGTCCAATGCAATTCTGTTTTTTTTTCCTTTTTATGTCATGAAATTAATTACAAAAAAAAAGCCGTAAAGAGCAGGTGAGAAACTGGATCCATCCTACAGTTCTTTGTGTTTGTTTATATATACACAAGAGATACATCATTCACTGAATTGAAACACAGTACAAAATAACACCTCAAAGAAGCCATATAAGAGACCACGTTGTCCATATCACTTGAAATCCTAAAGAAAGGGGGGCTTGAAAGGGTGGGGAGGGGATGGACTGGGGAAGAAAAGGCAAAGGGTTTGTGGGAGGTGTGTCCAGGAAATAAATCCAAAAGAAAATTGCAGAAAGGTGGTGAAGCTCCATCAGGGAATGGGGGGGGGGGGGGAGATAAAACAAACAAGCATCTTGTAATCTTAAACGCTGAAAGGGAGAGGACTTACAAATTCTATATTACATACACAGTAAAGGTGGGCATCACAGACAGAACGCAGAGCTTTCTTTTAAATTCTGGTTTAAAACTTTTTTGATTTGGTGCGTGGCCGGGTGTCGGATGAGCTGTCACCATTTCTACTCCAGGGTGGGCGGGAGGGGGGGGGGGATGTTCAGTTTCTTTCTCTCTTTTCGGTGGTGGAAAGGGGAGGAGCTGGGGAGAAGGTTTTTATTTATTTATTTTTCTTCCTCCAAAGCCAGATATGTTGCACGGACCATCCGCCGTGGGTCACCTTGCTCTGCTCAGTTAGGACCCCAGTAGCCCGAGCTGTTGTAGGCCGATTTGTTTGCCTGCGACTTCTGCTGAATGCTGCTGGCCTGAGTACGTTGTCCTGTCCCACTCTTAAAGAGGTGCACGCACACATAAAAAAAGAAAACACACAAAATTATGTATTATTTTTATCCTCAGACAGCACCCTATTACTCCAGCGAGATGCTACAATGGCTGGAATCTTGAGCAAACAATCTCGAGCCTCCTTTTCCACCCAACGCACCTCCACAAATTACTCTCTCTTAAAGGTCCTTTTCCCCATTGAAAGATGCCTGAACGATTCTGTTCCCACCAGGCTTGAAAGTTCTTTGAGGCAGCCGACGCCATAAAGGACCCCATGGCCACAACTCACTGCTCACTTTGAGCAGGTCCGAAGCCCCAGCACCTCAGTCCAACAACAGTTTCTTTCCAACAGGTATCAGGGGCCCTTGACCCTCGCCCGATTGGGGTAAAAACACCTTGCCTGAGAAAGTCAGCAGGTCAGTGTTCTTTTGCTGCAAAGATTAAGATCCATAACAAACATTTCCGGCTCGAGGTATCAGAAAAATGTAGGCAGATGCCCGAACAAAATGGTGATGGTGGTGGTGGGGTGTTGAAGGGCAGGGCAAGGAGCTTAGTACCACAGGCAGGAGGGAATAGGTGGATAAGCAACAAACAGGGGAGGGGGGTGGTACTTTTTCTGAAGACGGGAGTGGCAAACACCAGAGGACGTCTGTACAAAGTGAAGGGAGGGAATTTTAGGGGAGATGTCAGGGATAAGTTTATTTTACACAGAGTTGTGGGGGCCTGAAATGCCTCGCCAGGGGTGGTAGTGGAGTAAGAGACTCTTAGACAGGCATAGGGATGAAAGAAAAATAGAGGGTTATGAGGTCAGGAGGGCTTAATATTTTTTTTTAATTTTGGTAGGTCAACACAACATCGAGGGTTGAAGGCCTTATACTGTGCAGTCGTGTTCTATGGCTCTGCGAATGGAGAGGGAAAGGGGTAAAGAGGAGGAGGAAAGAAGGATGGGGAAGAGAGGGAGAACAGGGCGTGGGCCGACAGAAACCAGGAGAAGTCGATGCTAACGCCATCCAGTTGGAGAGGACCCAGACAGAATATTTGATGCTGCTGCTCCAATTTACGGGCGGTCTTTGATTAGACAGTACATGACAGACATGTCAGCGTGGGAGTGGGGCACAAAACTGAAATGGTTAGCCATTGGGAGATCCCTGTCACTGAATCAGAGGGCAGGTGCTCAGCAAAGCGATCTTCCAGGCTCTCAGATGCAGTACAGGTATACCCTGTATAACACAGTTCCAAAAAGCGTGGGTTTTGATGTTTCTGACCTGCAGTTTTAAATTTGCTACGTTAAAGTTTTATTGTTGCTATTTAAACCACCTCACAATACTTTGCAGGACTCTAGTTTAAAATATTTGAAACATGGGCCCTGAGCTGTGGAACAGAGAGTTGTGTTGAAGTTTTTGCTGTCCCCGCTGAGATCGGGCTCTCTACACTATACTGCCAGCACGCTGCCTTACACTCATGGGAATCTGTTTTATTTAAAGAATCTTGTCTCTGCTCTGATGCGGCAGACCAGCGGGTTTTCAAACCACTGAACGCCAGTTTGTATGGAGGGAACCCCCTCAGCCCCCGGAATTTGCTGTGGAATCGAGAGAGTAAAGTGGCTGTGTTGAAAGTTACTTCTCTGTACCGCGGTGATACCAAACTAACTTTGGTGAAAGTCTCATGTGGGATGATTTGACGCAAATCTACATTAGACAAAAATTTTCTTAAACGATGTTCACTTATTGCCAATAAAGATTGAGATTGACCACGTACCAAATTGAATTTGTACATTTGTCTCTCGCTGTTTCTAAAAAGTGTTAAGCTATTTATTACATGGAAATCTGACTCGGTTTTAGGTATGAAAAGATGACACAATGAAACGAAAGCCTGGTGAAAAGATAACATATAATTTAAGAGATAAATATTTTTTCTTTACTAAAGTTTGGAGCCCTTATTTGAAAACTATTGGTGTTAGGAATTTGACCTCTCGGTCCGCTTCGATAGGTGCCACTGCTCCTGCAGCCAAAAAGTTTAAATGTGATTGTAGTAGATGACGATCTCTTTTTTTTTGTAGGTGGGGAAGGGAGGAGGGAGGGTATTAGTGGGGTGGGTTTTTAAAAAATATATAAATGAATAATCACATTATGCCTGTATTAATATGTAGTAACTAATGTTATATGATTTTAAATAACATATTTTAAAAAAAGATGTTTTCTATATCCCTTATATAGAATTGAAACATATTAAAAGTACATTGTAATAATGCTTTGAAGAGAGTGGATTTTCTTGCTTGGAGCGTATTAACCGTGTTATACAGCCTGGAGATGACTTCACCAGATTCACAAGTGAAACGTTGGAAGGACTGTTTGGGGCCCTGATGAACGGGGAGAGAGGATATATTTATCTTTGCTATATAAAATGCGCAGCATGACCTGTGGAGTTTCTCCAGTGTTGTGTTTTTATGGTGTCTGCAGTCTTTTGTGTTTAACACTGATCAGGGATCGCTCCGACACTACTATTCCTCCAGGAAACAGGTGCCAGACCCTCAAACTTAAGTTGCCTCTTATCCTTCGTCACTGCAAAGAGAAACATCCCAGCTCTGTCAACTTTTAAGCTCAACTCCAGCTCCGCTCAGAGAATGTACAACGGTACTGGTCCTCCGAACAAATGCCCGGATACCAGTGACGCAAGTTGTCTCCCACCCTCCCCTCCCCCAACTGTGCTCACCAGCACCGTACCCCTCCCCCCTCCCCCCCCCATTTTATTGGCGAAGTGTTGGTACCTGCCCATCTTGCTGGAGATGTAGGATCTGTGAGTGCATCTGTTGCTGATGCGGCGCCAGGATGTGCATGAAAGGAGGTGGGTAGCCGGCTGCGGTGGCCGGGTTCACTGGGCCCCCGCTTCCTAGAGCGGAGGGCAGGTTAAACGAGGCGGCCGGGGTCCCAGTGTGAAAGCCCTGCTTCTCAAACGACTGTGGAGAGAGAGGGGGGGTGGGGAGGGAGGCAACGATCAAATCAACAGGAGCAACAGAGAACGAGCCATTCCGCACCCAATCCTGCTGGAGCAACAGAGATGGGCTGAGAAGAGCCAGATGGAGTTCAATCTGGATAAGTGTGGTGATGCATTTTGGAAGGTCAAACTTGAGGGAAGAGTACATGCTTAATGGCTGAATTCTTAACAGTTCCTTTTAATCACGAGCTGACCCATTTTCTCACTCATCCCTACTGCCCAGCCTTCTGTCCATAAGACATAGGAGTACAAACAGGCCATTCAGCCCATCGAGTCTTCCCCGCCAGTTAATCAGGGTGGCACGATTAGCGTGACAGTGCAACGCCGTTAAAGCGCCAACGACTGTGGTTCAAATCTGGCACTGTCTGTAAGGAGTTTGTACGTTCCCCCCATTTCTGCATGGGTTTTCCTCCCACCGTTTGAAACGTATCGAGGGTGGTAGGTCAATAGTGCGGCATGGGCTCATGGGCCCTGTTAAGGTGCTGTATTTAATACAAGCTGATTCATTTTCCCACTCAGCCCCATCTTCCCATAATCTTTGATGCTAATTAAAAGCCTATCAATCTCTGTTTTAAATACACCCAATGACCCGGGCTCCACCTATGGGTACAAATTCCATAGGCTTATCACCCTCTGGCTGAAGAAATCTCTCCGCGTCTCTGTTCTAAGTGGACACCCTTCAATCCTGAAGTTGTGCCCTCTTGTCCTAGACTCTCACACCATGGGAAACAACCTTTCTACATTAACTCTGTCCACGCCTTTCAACATTCAAAATGTTTCAATGAGATCTTTCCCTTATTCTCCTAAATTCCAACAAATACAGGCCAAGAGTGGTTAAACTCTGATATGATAATATGATACAATAACTCTTTCATTCTGGAATCATCCTAGAGAACCACATTTGAACCCTCTCCAATGTCAGTACATCTTTTCTTGAATGAGGAGCCCAAAACTGCTCACAATTCTGCAAGTGA
Source organism: Narcine bancroftii (assembly GCF_036971445.1). Taxonomy (NCBI): domain Eukaryota; kingdom Metazoa; phylum Chordata; class Chondrichthyes; order Torpediniformes; family Narcinidae; genus Narcine; species Narcine bancroftii. The sequence goes on from NC_091473.1 coordinate 186,112,135, forward strand.
GGTCTCACCAGAGCCTCATCATCACATCCCTGCTCTTATAATTTATTCTTCTTGAAATGAATGCCAGCATTGCTTTTGCCTTTTTTGCCACCATCTCAACCTGCAAGTTATCCTACACAAGGGTGCCAGGTTCCTTTGCTTCCATTTTTTTTTGGATAAAATGGGCTCTTAGTCTGGTTCATGTTGCTGCAGCCCAACAGCTCCAGTCTCTAGCTTGATCACAACCCTCCCTCTCCCCCCACCGCCGGACAATGCCCACGCCCTCCCCGTGAGGTAGCAAGTCAAATCGGCTGCCATGAATCCCTCCTTGGACAGTCGCGCCATGAATTTAGGGGAGCCAACGAGCCGGTCCCCTCTAATGTTTTGTCACGGAACACAGTGGCGTGTGTACAACAGCTTCTCAATCGTTTCGGGAGGAGCAGATGCAGAGGTTGTGGGAAGTGAATCCATGATCACCCAGCATCTAATAAGACAGAACAATGGAGTCATGCCATTCGGCCCATCGAGTCTGCCCCACCATTCTATTATGACTGATTTAACTATACTCTTCATCCCCATTTTCCTGCCTTCTCTGTGACTCTCGATTCCCTTCCTGACCAAGAACATATCTACCTCCTCCTTAAATTTCCCCAATAACTTGGCCTCCACAGTCGTTTGTTGCAACAAATTTCCCCACCCTCTTGGTAAAGAAGTTTCTCATCATCTCTAATGGGATGTTTTTTGCATTCTGAGGCTGTGCTCTCTGGTCCCAAACTCCCCCACCATAATAGGAAACATTCCCTCCTCATCCACTCTACCCAGGCCTTTGAGTATTCTATAGGTTTCAATAAGTTCCCACCTGGTTATTCTAAACTCAAGCCAGTACAATTCCAGAGCCTTCAAATGCTCCTCATATGAAAACCCTTTCACTCCAGGGATCCATCCTTGTAAATCTCCTCTGGATCCCCATTCCTTAGATATGAGGCCCAAAACTGCTCACAATATTCCAAGTGTAGTCTGTTTGACCAACGCCTTATAAAACCTCAACATCACCTCCCTGCTTTCTAAGAAGGTTCACTTGGATGATTCCGGGAATGAAATGGTTATCACATGAAGAGCGTTTGACAGTTCTTGGGCTGTACTGGAATTTAGGACACTGAGGGGAGGTGGGGGGGTGGGGAAATCTCTGAAACATATCAAACGTTGAAAAGTGTGGACAGGCTCAATGTAGAAAGGTTGCTTCCCATGATGAGAGTCTAGGACAACCTCAGAACTGAAGAGCGTCCGCTTAGAACAGATATGGAGGTATTTCTTCAGCTAGAGGGTGCTGAATCTGTGGGGATTGTTACCACGGGTAGTTGTGAAGGCCAAGTTGTTGCATGTATTTAAGGCACAGAATTGATAGGCTCTTGATTAGCCAGGGTATGAAAGGTTATGGGGAGAAGGCCTGGGAGTGGGGCGGAATGGGAAAATGGATAGATTCAGAATCGAATGGAGTAGACTCGATGGGCTGAGTGGCCTATTTATACTCCTATGTCTTATGGTCTTGTATTCCATCCCTTTCTGAATGAACGCTAGCATTCCATTTGCCTTCCTTACCACCGACTCTACCTGCAAGTTGACCTTTCGTCTCTGACCTTTGTACTGAGGTGTATGACAATAATGCACCATCAACACCAGCTCCAAAATCCCAACACCTAGTATGTTCCTCACCAGTGCTCCTTCTAATTTTTAGTAGTCAGTGTGCACAAAAATCTTACATTGTGCCAATTTTTTTCTCCTGTGACAGAAGTCTGTGCACACTGAATGCTTGTGCAAATGTAAACTTGGAACTGTACTGGCATGTTTTAATATAACACAAGTATTGCATTCTATGAAGTAACGTATTTAGTTAAGATTTCATTCTATACTTTGAATGACTTGGTTCAGTTTGTTGTTCCATTCAATAAAACATCAATAAATATTTCTTATTTTTATGTGATGCAATGTCAAAATAAATTAATAACAACACCCATCAGATTAAAGTTGCTGGAAATGGTTAAATCAAAACTCATTCCATTACAAAGGGAGTTGACAAACTATCCAGATGCTTAATGTGAAAATCTTCATACACAGCACAGTTTATGTTGGTTTACAAAATATTTGACATAAAACTGCACAGAACAACATACAGCCTTCAGTTATTTTCTATCTCTTGCCTTTGGTACGAATAACCATATAACAATTACAGTACGGAAATAGGCCATATCGGCCCTTCTAGTCCACACTGATTTACGTGAAACTCCACTAATCCCACCTACCTATTCACTGCCCATAACCCTCCCATCCCCTCACATCCATGTACTCATCCAATCCTCTTAAATGACAGAATTGACCCTGCTGCAACTACCTCTTCCTGAAGGTAATTCCACTCAGCCACTGCTCTCTGAGTGAAGAAGCATCCTCTTATATTACTTCTAAAGTTTTGCCCCCTAACCCTTAACTTATGACCCTTCGTTCCAATCTCCCTTACCCTCAGGGGAAAGAGCCTATTCACATCTACTCTATCTATTCCCTTCATAATTTTAAATAGCTCTATCAAATCCTCCCTCAACCTTCTATGCTTCAACGAATAAAGGCCCAATCTACTCAATCTTTCTCCATATTCAAGATACCGCAATCCAGGCAACATTTTTGTAAACCTTCTTTGCACCCTCTCTACCTTATTGATATTCTTCCTATAATTTGGAGACCAGAACTGCACACAATACTCCAAACTTGGCCTCACCAATACCTTAAACAGTCTCAACATCACCTCCCAGTTCCTATATTCTATGCTTTGATTTATAAAGGCCAGTGTACCAAAAGCCTTCTTCACCACCCTATTTCTCATGGGAATCCACCTTCAAGGAATGCTGAACCGTTATACCAAGATCCCTCTGCGTTCCTCAACACCCTCCCCTTCACTGCATACGTCCTATTTTGGTTATTCTTCCCAAAGTGAAGCACCTCACACTTCCCCATTCTTTGTGAACTCTATCTAGACTAATTAGCATATCCAAATGACGGTCACCTAAACAGTTTCTCGCTTGTTTCTGAGTCAATTCCTTCGGCTAAAACCTCGCTCACAGTCCGCATTAGATGCAAGAAAGGTTCCCTCCAATGACATCAACTTTGGATGGTCGCAAAACTGTTCATTTGGAAGTACACATGCCACCATTTGAGCAAAGTTTGGATTTAAGTTTTTTTTTGCACAGAAAATGTGAAATCGTTAAACGGTCTATTATTTTCATCTAGAAAATCATGATATTTTAGACACTTGGCATGAACTTGCTTATCGCCAAATGTGAAGAAGTCACAATCTGCAATTGCGGAGAAATCAAAAGCTGACCATTCTGCGTCTCGGGATTCCAAACGTCATCCCACTTCTTTCCTCTAGCAAATTCTCCAGCAACTTTGCCGTCACAATACAAACTGATAACTCCAGTTTCCAAACCATGCATAAATGTTTCTCACGGCTGAACGCTCATGACCTCTTGGCAAAGCCATTCAACTTTAAACAAACTTGTAGTTCTTTTGCATTCAGGCCCTTGATTTCTTTGGAATTCGACGTAGTAAATTGATACTTTGTTTCCAATAAAAACTCAGCAAGTTATCTACAGAATTTGAAACTGATCTTTGAAAACTTTACGATATGAGGACTGTCTGCCAAACATGGCTGTAGCCATACAAAGGACAGGAACAGTGAATGAATGATGTGCAAATGTTGCATTTGAAAAACCGACTTGTGAACAGAAGGGATTATTTTCAATCCGGATAATTATTAATGACTACATTATTTTAGGTAACTAACCTTTTATGCACAGATTAATTTCCTTTGTGCACTGGTGGCAAAATGCGGGTGCGCGCACTCGTGCACAGCTTGGAGGGGATCCTCACCCATTCCGATGAGGAATTGCTGCGGGGAAAAAGACTCTCGAGACCCCACTCCCATCATAACCCACTAACCCCCACCCGCCCCAACAGGAAGAAGTCTCCAGCGATCCGTTGACCTCTCCAACCCGTGAAGGGCGACCGGAGCCCTCAGAGCGGACATGGCACGCACTTGCCTGCTGGGTTTTGCTGTACACAGATCCTGAGATGTCCGGGACACCCGTGTTACTTGAGGTTACTGATACACCAGCTGCGAGGAGAGAAAAGCCATGTTAGTAATGTACATACCGGCAAATATGATGACCACCAGACTTTCCAGCTAAAATGTAGGTTTTTTTATAGGATGACCCCACCCCCTCCGACACCCCCCCACCCCACCTGGAGTGATGCTGTCACAATATTTTAATACCAATTTACCCTGTGACTGTTTTAATTTTATCAGCATATTTTAAAATAAATCACCATCGGCTCCTTTAACAGGCCACTTAAGACTATACAGAGCTGACGGTAGTCGGACTGGGCGGATGGACCCCACGGGGGAGCGATGAGACTTCGTTGCACATGCTCAGGTTTGCTCCGCTGAACTAGCAATCCCCCTCAATGCTTGCGCATTCTTTAGGCTGTCGCCAATCAGATGGAGGTGAGTCGGGTTGTCAGCGCAAAGAAGGAAGTAGGATCTGACTGAGTCACTGGTGTTTGAGCCGGCAGGATGGGGACAGAATATGGAGGGGGAGGTTGGAAGCGGTGTTGAGACCTCGCTGTCAAGGTTCGGATTTTGGACCTGGCATACAAGGTGTCCACTGACTTTGAGGACCGGAAGGTGTTTTAGAGACAGGTAGGGGGTTATAGAGACAGGGAGGGGGTTATAGAGACAGGGAGGGGGTTATAGAGACAGGGAGGGGGTTATAGAGACAGGGAGAGGGTTATAGAGACAGGGAGGGGTGTAGGGGGTTACAGAGTCAAGGAGGGGAGCAGGGGACTGGAAGGAGGGGTTTACAAAGACAGGGAAGGGTGTGTGGGACCTAAGGAGGTTACAGAGACAGTGAGTGATGTACAGGACCGGACAGGATTCCAGAGACAACGAGGGGTATAGGTGACCGGTGGTATTTACAGAGCACTGAGGAGTTACAGAGACCAAAGGATGGATGTACAGGGTGAGAGACAGGGAGCGGAGTGGGGGACCAGAGCGTGTTATAGACACGGGGAGGCGTGAGGGGGACAGTAGGCTGTTACAGACACGAGGAGAGGTGGAGGTGACCAGAGGGGATGACAAAGCAGTGGGGAGGGGTGCAGGCGGTTACAGAGCAGTAGGGAGGGGTGCAAGGGGTTACAGAGCACTGGGGAGGGGTGTTGGGTGTTACAGAGCACTGGGGGGGTGTAGGGCATTACAGAGCACTGGGGGGGTGTAGGGCGTTACAGAGCACTGGGGGGGGTGTAAGGCATTACAGAGCACTGGGGGGGTGTAGGGCATTACAGAGCACTGGGGGGGTGTAGGGCATTACAGAGCACTGGGGGTAATAGGGGGTTATGGAAACCTAGGGAGGGATGAAGGGGGCTAGAGACAGAGTGATGTGGGTGACCGGAGGGGGGTGTTACAGAGAACTGGGGAGGGATATAGGGGTTTACAGACACCTAGGGAGGGATGAAGGGGGCTAGAGACAGGAAGGGGTGTGGGCGACTGGAGGAAAGTGGGGGGGGGGGTACAGAGCACTAGGGAGGGGTGTAGGTGACTGGAGTGCACCTGCAGGCAATGCAGAGGGATGAAGTTTCAGAGCCGGAGTGCAGTCAAACAGGGCAGAGGGCTGACGGTGGGTGGGATGAAGGGGGCTGGCTGTGGACCGCCGGACGGGCACCACTTACCGGTGCTGTATCCGTGCGTCCCATATCCGCTCGCCTGCTGGAAAGCAGTGGCCGTCGCGTTCACGTTCACTCCATGCTGCTTGGAAGAGGTGGGGGGGACCTGCGGTGAACGGGACAGTCAGGGGCTGGTCGGACCGCCTCGTACAGGGATCTGCTGGCTGGCCCTCCCCTCTCAAGCCCTCCCCTCCCCCCTTACCACTGGCCTGTAGCTTGACACCTTTTACATTTAAAAAAAAATTTCCCATCAAGTCCCATGTTGCCCAATTGATGGGGGATTTTGGAGGGTGGGAGGACACCCACACAGACACGGGGAGAACGTACAAACTCCTTTGAGACAGTGCTGGATTCAAACCCAGGTCGCTGCCCCTGAATACGGTCACGCTAATCATGCAGCGAGGGAATCCCTCATGGATGAATTCTGCGTTGACTGGTGCCAGGTGAATGGAGCCCTGAGGGAAAAAAATAAGGGGGCAGGCAACAGACCGCTGGAGGTTGAGCTCACAATGTTTCAAACCAGCAGCATTTCACACCCAGCGCTGTTTGGAGGGTACCCTGCCCAGACGCATCAGGAGTTGTGCACGTATGTTCACTAAATCCTCCCTTCCGCTAAAAACACTGCCCGTTGCCTTGGCAAAAACAGCCAACAGATCGATTCACTCAACCCAACTATTTCGCCTCCCGTCGGGAAGAAGACTCCCGAGCACGTGATCTCACCCCGCCAGACTCTGGGACAGCCTCTCACACGATCCCTGAATGAACGTCACACCAGTAAAACAACACTCGCTTTCTGTAACTCTGCATGGTTTTACTCGATATACAGATACGTTTTAAATTTAGACCAGTAGTTCTCAACCGTTTTCTTTCCACTCACATTCCACTTTAAGTAATCCCTCTGCCATCGGTGCTCTGTGATTAGTAAGGGATTGCTTACGGTGGGATGTGAGTGGGAAGGGAAGGTTGAGAACCACTGCTCGCTCGTACAGTGCATAGAGAGCACCAAGTTCCTTGGAGTCCATTTACGAAGCGACTTATCCTGCACACACATCTCACTTTCTAGAAGACACAACAGCGACTGCAGTACCTCCCAAGACTGAGGCGAGCAAGGCTACCAGCCACCATTTTGTCAACCTCCTATAACAAGAGCATCCTGGTCGGCTGCATCACAATGTGGAACAGTTACTGCAGAGAATTGGATTGGAGGTCAATCCATAGGGCCATATAAATGGCAGAGAGGATCAATGAAGTCTCTCCCCTCCCCGAAAATCAATGGGATTTTCTCGGATTGTTAAATTTTAAATTTAGCCATACAGTAACAGGCCCATGACCCTGTGCCACCCAATTAACCTACTCCCCCACCCCCCCCGGGGAAAATGCACACAGACAGAGAGAATATATAGACTCCTTACAGACAGTGCGGGATTCGAACCCCAGTCCTGATCGCTGGCGCTGTAAAGGCGTTGCGCTAAGCGCAATGCTGTTTAAAAGAGAGCTCACAAAAACTGTCAGGAGCCCCTTCCACCTCACATACAGCATCTTTCAGCCACTCCCGTTGGGAAAGAGCTATGCAAGAATTAGAGTCAGAACCACCAGGCTGAGGCATAGCTCTTCCCATGGGTGGAGAGACTACTGAATGGCTAAAACAACTCTCTGAGACAGTAATATTTAGTTTTAATTTATTTTTAGATCAGACATATGTGTACTCTATGTATTTGTACTGCTTGTTTCTCTACCTTTTTTCGTACATCTGTGTTCCCCCCCCCCCCCCCCCCCCCCACTGAGGACGGTTTCATCAGGTTGAACTTGAACAATCCGATGCTAAATAAACTTGCTGTGTTGTTGCTCACCTCCCCACACCCGGTTCTGTAAATGGGGTTGGTTCTGACCCTAACCCAACCAGCCCCTCCCAACCACCAGAAACCCCTAGTTTCCCACCCCTCCCTCCCTGGGTTACTCACGGCAAACATGGCGGGGCCGTACTGGAAGGTATTCGGAAGTCCAGGTACCCCTGCGTAGTATGGCAAGCTGGTGTAGCTGTAGCCGGGAGGCAAGGCCGGGTTCAGGAAAGTTTGCTGGGTCGTGTGGTGGGTCTGCGTCTGGTTCTGTTGAGGCTGTGCCAGGGTGGTGGCTGGGGCTGGGGAGGACGCGTCCCCCCGTCCGAACTTGGTGAGGTCGCCTGCAGCAGGGGAGAGCAAATCCCTCCAACGTCAGCCCCTGGGTGGCTCTGACACACCTTCCTCACATCAACCCCAGGCCCTCAGAAAGGGGGAATGGCCCGCCGATCACCACCCCCTGTCTCTCTCCCAACAAGAGCCACAAGAGGGGCAGCAAACCAGCAAGGGGTTCAGAATCTGAGAGGCCAACACAGGTGGTGGGCACCTTGTGGTCGAAGGACCCATAAGGGTTGCTGGAGGCTGGACCATGGGAACCAGGTATCGGAACTGGACGAGAAGGGCTCTCGAAGGTGCCAAAGGCTTCCTGATCATGTCGGAGGTTTGGATGGATTGAACGGGAGTCTTGTGTGGTTAAGGCTGCGGGAACGCTGGTGGCGAATCCACGGACATTCAGTGATTCCGAAGGGACTCTTCTTTTATTTGCTTCTCTTTCTCCTATTGTTAGGGGATCCGGGCAATGTTAATGGCGACCCTCTGCCTTACAGCAGGCAAAAGTTGAAATATCTCACGTGGGTTACATTTTTATGTTATTAGGTGACCATGGAAGGAACAGTGAGCCCACACCCTCGCCCCGGCATCCACTTCAATGACGCTGAGAAACCGGACACAGTTTGGAGTTTTTAAGGAGGAAACATTTCCGACAACACGGACCAACCACATTGGTGTGACAGTCACGGATAAAATGCCCCACCCTGTTTCCCCTCCCACCCACCCCCCTCCCCCATGACTTCTACAGGTGCACCCATTGAGAGCAGACTTACTGGGGGCATCAGAGGAACGCCGATATCCTGAATCTCATCAAGAAATATACCGCTAGGAAGCACTGGCTCAGACGATCGCGTGCCATGGGCAGATTGTACTGGTTTCTGGGCGAGAACCCAAGAGCAGGGGCTCACAATGTGGCCCCTTCCGCTGTGTATGATGGTGGCCTCAGCACCTCTCCCAGTTCCCCCATCAGCCGCAATGTCCTGACCCGATGAATCAGCTGACAGAGAGGATGCACTCACACCTCCTCAGACGTGCACCCACAGGGGAATACACACACACACACCCAGTCAGGCGGGCGCGCGCTCAGACACTCACACTCTGGCCCAGAGTCGGAGGTGGGAATTGAACCCGGGCACTGAACCTGCAAGGGAGCAGCAGCACTCACTGGGTTGTGGGGCAGTTCCCACCGGGATGGGGAGGGAAACAGTAAAGCGGAAAGCAAAGAGGTGGGCAGACCAACGACGCAGCAAGCGCGCAGAGGGCTGGGGACGGAGAAATCTCCACAGAAGGGACGAAGCTGATTGAATCAAACGCAACAGCAGCAGCAGCCCCCGAATCACTTCCACCCGCCGAGCTGCCCTCTCTTACCAGAGTATGGATTATTCGTCAGACTTGCTTCTCTTCCCGTAATCGGGGTGGTCGGAGTGGCAAACGGAATCCCGTAGTAATCCTGAGGGAAAGAGGGCAGTCAGAAGACCCAGTAGCAAGAGCCATCAAAAATCACAAGATAGAGGAGCACATGTCCTGCTCCGCCATTCTACAGTAAAACCTCGTTAGAACGGGGTAGTTGGGGTCCAAGATTCCTTACTGCGTTACAGCCGAGTCGCGGAACAGATGCATATATGTCACGATTCAGGAAGCAGGGAAATAGAAAACTGCGACTCAAACCCTGTAATAAGACCTTTAAACTCCACATATTAACGTACACATCTTGTAAATGAGTCATAAGAATCCATTTTTGAGTTCATGGCTGTTCGCCACGGTTCGCCTCGTATCAATGTCCACAGACACCCGCGGTTTAACGAATCGCATTCTAATGAGGTTTCATCCTCCCACAAAGCTCCATCCCCACCCATCACCCCCCACCGCAAAAAGAACCTCAAACGTCCTCAGGAACTATTAAAAGCAAGCAAATTATGATTAAAAAGACACGCAAAACTTTCCCCCCCACAAAGAAAGAATCAGTCGTTATTACATTCAATTAGAAAGGAAAATTATAATAGTTGGTGATATTAAAAACACATTTCACTGGGATGATACAAATATGCCCCAATGATTTGAGTTTTATAACATTTTGCCACTTGACATGAAAAAAATTCCCAATGATTTATTTAAAACTGCGAAGCTTAAAACTCCAATAAATTAAAAGTATTGAGTACAGAATGGAGATCAAGAGGCAGGGTGCCTGGAAAGCCTTGCCAGGGATGGTGGTGGAGGCTCAAACAATAAGGGCATTTAAGCGACCTTTGGCAGGCACATGTGAGGAAAAATAGAGGGTCACGGGGTAAAGGGGGGGGGAATTTAGTTTCTTTTTGGTAGAAATATACAGATTGGCACAACGTCAAGGGCCAAATGGCCTGCACTGTGAGCTGAGAGAGGTGAATCAAAGTACAGGGAGAATGTAAGAGATAAATTCCCCCACCCACACATACGGAGGTGGTGGAGGCAGGTACAAAAGGACCCTTCAAGAAATGTACCTGGGGCTGAGAAAAATTGAAGGCTGTGCAGAGGGGAAATTTCAAGACAGCCAATCCATACCCATACCATTCATGTAGCTGTTCAAATGTTTCTTCAATGTTAACATTGAGGCTGACTTCAGCTGGCAGCTCATTCCACACTCCCACCAGCCTCAGAGTGAAGAACCCCCAATCTTCCGTTTAAACATCTCGGTTTTTACCCTCTCGTTCTTCACTCACTTCCCCTCAGTAGAAAGTCTGCTTGCCCCTTTCTATAGCCACTTCTATCAAATTTCTCCAACGCTCCATGGAATCAAGTCCTCATCTGTTTCACCTTTCCCTGTAACTCACCTCCTCAAGACCCACTAACACATTTTAAATTTCGAGGTACAGCCACAGAAACGGGCCCTTCCGGTGCACGAGCCGGCACTGCCCAAATGCACCCTTGTGACCAATTACGTCTTTGGAACGTGGGAGGAAGCCCACGGGAGAAGGTATAAACTCCTTATGGACAGTGTCGCGCTAACTGCTGCACTAACCGAACTGCCCAAATTTCTTGTAAAAGCTGAATAGGAGCAAGTCTGTGAGGAAGGGTTGGACAAACTAGGAATGCTTTCTCTGGATCACAGAAGCTAAGCAGCAACCTGACAGAAGTATGCAAACTTGGGAGGTGCACAAGAGGTAACGTTCATTCAGGTGCCTTGCCGTTCGGCATGGGCGATCAGGTCTCTTCATCTGTCATGATTTCTGACCCTCCGAACTGTAGTCATCACCTCCCCTGTTCTCCTTCGGTGAAGGCTCCGTCTTTGAGCAGAGACCGTCGTCGATGTTGAGCTCATGATTATACAAGGGAAAAAAAATACTGACGTGGTTTCCCATTGCCGTTTTCAGTTTCATTGTCTATACTGGACGGGTAACCCTGGCCATTGATCATCTGCCCAGCGTTTTTAGTTTGACAGCCATAAATTCCAATTTGTAGAATCTGCTTGTAAAAACCATCCACCATCTGCAATCCATGGCTTCAAGTGACCCAAACTGGGAGGCTAAACACTTTGCCCAAAGGTGACAGAAGGAGGGCCTTACATCTCCTTTTGCCGAGCCTTTGCGCAGCACTGACATTGTAGAAGAGGTATATTTTCCCCCAAATCAGTTTATTGTCATGTACGATGTACAATGCACATAAGCACTGAAATTCCAACAGGTACTTTGCAGAAAAAAAATTAAAAATACACAACGATGGATAATACGAGACGGGATCATTTTTAATTAATTTAGACGTACAGCATGGTTAACAGGTCCTTCTGTCCCACGAGCTCATTCCGCCCAAATACCCCAATTAACCTACCAATCCCATACGCTTTTGAAGGGTGGGAGGAAACTGGAACGCCCAGGGGAAACCCATGCTGACATAGCAAGTATGTACAACCTTCTTGCGGACAGCACCAGGTTCAAACCTGGGTCAATGGTGCTGTAACAGTGCTGCCCTTAACTGTAAGATTTAAAGATTAGCAAAGCAAATTTTAAAATCTGGGAGGTGAGAAAGCAGCAGAGAGGTCCTGAGAGATCTCTCTTCCCAAGTTCTGACCAAGGATCTCAGCGCTCAAATGGTCATTGCGACACTGTACAGCGCCAGTGACCTGAGTTCGAACCTGGTGCTATCTGTAAATTTGTACAATCTCCCCATTTCTCTCCAGGTGCTCCGGTTTCCTCCCACCCTCCAAAATGTACGGAGTTGCAGGTTAATTTGGCTGAACTGATCGGTGCGGCTTTAAACGGCTGGAGTCAGCTTCTACTGTGCAGTAAATAAACATTTTTAAAATTGTCCTCTTTCCACAAATGCTGCCTGACCTGTTGACTGTTTCCACTTCCCAAGGAAAAGCAACTTACCAAGGGAAATCTTGTCTGAAGCATTTGCAAATCATCATAGCCGTACACCTGAGGCTGAAGCAAAGAGATTGTTAGGAGTGTCTGTTCAAGAGCATCGCCCATGAGCACAGTGGACCCGGTCCCCAAACGTCCAGATGATGCTATAGCCTGGACCTTCCACTCTGAACTGACTCACTGAGAACACCATCACGGGTGCATCAAAGTTTTATCAATGTTGCAGAGAGAGTTGAGAGGTTGTAACTGTTGTAGGCTTGGAGCTGGGATTCCTGCCGTTACCCATGGCTTGGAGAAAGTGGGGCGTCAAAGGAGAAGTTATTGAGGGCGAGGACAAGTTCTGACAGCTGGAGGAGGGTGGTGGAGGGGGACTGGTTGGGACTGTTGTCGAGAATGAAACAAAGGGGCTTTCAGACATTTGGTGGGGGGGGGGGGGAAGAATGGGGCTGTATAGACATTGGATGTCCATGAGGCGGTCGAGTTCAGGGAAGTGGAAGTTGTTGAAGTGATAGAAAGCATGTGAAGTATCGCGGAGGTAGGTGGGGAGGGACTAGTCCGGGAAAAGGGAGAGCGGGTCAAGGTAAGATGATACCAGTATGTTTGGGCAGGAGCAGGTTAGGATCAATGGATTAGGATCAATGGATCTACCGACAAATGGGTTTGTAGATCTTGGGTAGGAGGCTGTGTGGGATTAGAAACTATGAGGTTAGATTCCATGGGAATGAGATGACCGAAAGTAATGAATTCAGGGGGTGCAGTTGAGACAGTGCCTCATTGTCTTTTGGTGGGGTCCCGTTGAAGGGGTAGGGAAGTAAAACAAAGTGCCCGAGAGCTGTCGTCAGGCATTGGCAGGTTTTAGTTTAAATTGGACAACACGTACAGCACAGACACGTGGATCCGTTGCGCTGGCCCATGGTCTCGGAACAGGGCTGGCGACACTTTGAGATAAACGTATACGGCCACGACCCTGAAGTGAAACAGGACAGTCTGTGGACGCTGAGGACGAGTGCAGCACATAAATGTGCCGGAGAAACCCAGCAGTTCTCATTCCTGGGAAGTCAGAGTAAATTGCCCACCCCCAAAACGTTTTACTTCCTGTGGACGCTACGGGATCTGCTGACTTTCTCCAGCACATTTTTGTGTCTGGACCCCTCCCTCCTCCACATCTTGGCCGTGGGCTGCGTTCCACCAAGCCTCTCACATCACCCCCCCGCCCTCTCTCCCCATCCACCCCCCCCACAAACCCCTGCGTAAATCAAGCAAGCCTTTCAGCCCCAACACTTGGGGAGGCAGGTGGGGAAATCGGGGTAGCTTCGTGCAACGGGCCTCGGCAACTGGAATGCAAAGGCGACAGATGCCCTTGCTTACTGTGGGGATTAATTGGGTGCTGGTTAATTCAGGGGATGTTCCTCACCTGGTAAGCTGGCAGGAGACCAGGTGCCATGATGTATGGGTTGGGTAGCAACGGCGGTACTCCCGGGGGAAGGTTCGGAGGAGCCTTTCCTGGGGGAGAAAGCGTTAATTAAACATTAATTTCAAAGTCACCGCAGGGCAAAATTCATTGAAAGCTACAGAAGATGGTAAATTCAACTCAAAACATAGAGTCGACCTCCTCCCCCTCCTTCTGCACCCCCCGCTGCATGGGTAACCCACTGACAGACCCATTCCCTCCCATCGCGAGAGCATGAGATCATGCACCACCAGGCTCTTGAAGTGCTCTCGTCCTGCCCTTGCTCTGCTCCAAATGGATCTTACTCACTCTAACCCTATGCTCTCCAATTGTCCGCTGGACCTTCACAGGGTTCCCAGAGGGCCTCGTGCGCTGACGGCTTCCAGATCATGTTGGAGGTTTGGATCTGGAGCTCGGGTTGCCGATGGGTTGAAATGGAGACTGTGCAGCAGCGGGAGCGCTGGAGGCGAATCCACAGACACTCAGCGCTTCTGAAGGGACTGCTTCCTTCTTCCATTGTTCGGGGCGCCAGGCAATGGTCATGGCGACTCTTTACGGCAGGCAAGAGTTGAGTTGTATCACATACAGTAAAACCCCCCCCAGTCTCCGGCATCTATGAAGATTGGTGGATGCCGGATAAACAAATTTATCCAGTTGCTTGAGATTGCAGAGTGCATGATTGGCGAACTAACGGTGAGACATGCCATTTGTAAACTTTCGAATTTTTCATATATTTATTTTCGGCAAATTTTTTTGAATTCTGGATAACGGGGATTTTTACTGTTCATGACATTTTTATATATTAGTACTTGACAATAAATGGAACCTTAATGTGAAAGTTAAGAGTTGGCGTGCTGGACTACCTGCGTAAGAATTTTTCTCACTGTTCCAGGTATAGCGCGACAATAAACTTGAAAGCTCATTGTAAACGAAACTGTTAAGCATCTCAATGCCAGCAGGTGAAGTGCGAAGCCCCCTTCTACATTCGCGGGGAAAGTACTGCGCACGTCTGACACAGTGCAGACAGAAAAATGCTGCAAACATTCACGCTTGGGGCGTCTTGGGAATAAGCACGAGTTTTGGATCCTTCTTCGGAACCGGGAAAGTAGAAAGCTTTCAGGCGCAGAGAAAATGGGCGGGGGCGGGGTTGATGGAACAAAGGGAATACCTCTGATAGGACGAGACTGTGTGACTTAAGTATGCATCCGAGCTACACTTTGTGGAATACAAAGTTTAGTAGTTCCATCCACCCCCTCAACTCTTTCAACGCTGCACTAATGCCGTTTTGTGCACTCGAAAATTGGTTCTGCATCTCAGACAGGCTGGCCATAAGCATTGCCTGCCAGCCCATGGATTCCCATGGTGATCCTTGACTACATCTCTCCCACAACCCCCACATGTCCTGAAAAGACCCCACTCAGCTCCCACCACCGCTGCTCTGACTACAAGAGCGCCACCCAGGCAGCTTTTGACTCTTTCTGTACCTGAACCCTGGTGTCCTCCTTTGACTGCACCTCGCCTCTCACCCTGGGCGGGGCAAAAACGGAGCCCCTGCAATGGCACCCACTTCCAAAGGATGCAGCAGCAAAGGCCAGATCCCAACCAAGCATCGATCCACCCTTCAGTCTCCACCAACTGATCCCAATCCCATCCCCACCCCCTCCTTAAACATCCTGCCAGGGAACAATCTACTGCAGACTGATTGTGCAATGTTCACCATCCTCCTCACAGTTGGAGAAACCAAACGCAGACTGGGTGTGGCTTCAGAGCATAGAAATGCACAGCACAGTATAGGCCCTTCGGCCCAGTGTTGTGCCAACCTAATAACGTACTGCCTAGAATTTCCCGATTGCATAACCCCTATTTTTCTCAGATCTTTCTCATAGTCCTCCACCACCACGTCAGCAGTGGATTCTTACACCCCTCTGAACCACCCCCCCCTCAACCCCGCCATGCCCTGCCGTACTTGCTCCCAAGCACCTTACAACTTTGCCCCCTCATGTTTGCCATTTCAGACCCAGGATAAGCCTCTGACCATCCACATGATTAATGCCTGGCATCATCTCGGACACCTCTATCAGATCACCCCTCATCCTTCGTTTGACCAAGTTCACTCAATCTATCCTCTTAAGACTTGCTCTCTGATCCAGGCAGCATCTGTGTGTATCTTTTCTGCACCCTCTCTACAGCGTCCACATCCTTCCTGTAGTGAAGTGAACAGAATTGAACACGGTACTCCAAGTGGGGTCTAACTAACGTCTCATGACTCTTGAACTTGATTCCTCACTTAATGTACATCAACACACCCTACGCCTTCTTAACAATGCTATCAACCTGTGCAGCAGCTTTGGCTGTTGAATGGACATGGACCCCAAGATCTCTCAGTTCAGGCTCCACCCATTACCACTGCATTCTGCCAACCGAAACGAACCACCTCACATTTTGCAGGGTCAAATGCCATCTGCCTCTTCTCAGCCCTGCACTATATCCTGTAAGCATCCCCCCATAACCTTCAGGGCTATAAACGCCACCCCCCCAACTTTCAGGCCAGCCGCTTTGTGCAACACCACAGCTGTGCGGCTGCAGAGGCGGTAGGAGCGCTGGAGGTGAATTACTAGACATTTGGTGGCTTGGAGGAATGATATTCTTTTGCTTCTCTTTCTCTGACTGCAAGGGGCACTGGGCAATTTCTGCCTTACAGCCAACTAAATGCAGTTTTGTGTAATATTTCATGATAAGATAAGAATCTTGAATGATCTCTGCTCAAAATACCCCTGTCCCTCAATTTCAACATAGCTTTGGTGCCCTGCAGTGTTGCAATAGGGACCACAGGACTTGAGAAACTCTCCAAATTTGGTATAACACTCCCTAACTATCAGGAACCACCCTTCCCCCACCCACTCACCCCAAACCTACTCCTTGTTAGCCTGGCTCAGCTCTCCTCTATTAATAAACACACTGCAGGAAGATAGGCTTCAAACAGCTCAACAGAGCTGGATGCACATCACATAGTAGCACTGGCAGTCTCCGTTTCCACCACAAGGTATGGCCACCTTTACCTCCCCCATCTGCATCCCATGTTTACTCTGCATCTGGCACCTGTTCATCATCTGCCTGCCTCCCCACCTATACCCCTCACAGAACACATGTGTATGCCTACATAAAAAGAGGGGGGGCAAAAAAGAGACACAAGGACTACTCAAGGGGGAGAAAGTGAGGGAGGGGCGCCTGCGGAGGGGGGAGGGGCTCCCGCGGAGGGGGGAGGGGCTCCCGCGGAGGGGGGAGGGGCGCCTCGCGGAGGGGGGAGGGGCGCCAGCGGAAGGGGAGAGGCGCCCGAGGAGGGGGGAGGGGCGCCCGCGGAAGGGCGCCCGAGGAGGGGAAGAGGCGAACAAGGAGGGGAGCGGAAGGGGTGCACGAGGAGGGGAGGGGAAGGGGTGCACGAGGAGGGAAGGGGAAGGGGCGCACGAGGAGGGGAGGGGGCGCACGAGGAGGGGAAGAGACGTACGAGTAGGGGAAGAGGCGTACGAGGAGGGGGAGGGAAGGGGCGCACGAGGAGGGGGAGGGGAAAGAGCGCACGAGGAGGGGGAAGGGATGCTCGAGGAGGGGGAGGGGTGCACGATCAGGGGAAGGGGAGGGGCGCACGAGGAGGGAAGGGGAAGGGGCGCACGAGGAGGGGGAGGGGAAGGGGCGCACGAGAAGGGGGAAAAGGGGAGGGGCGCACGAGAAGGAAAGGGGAGGGGCGCATGAGAAGTAGGAAAGGGGAGGGGCGCACGAGAAGAGGGAAAGGGGAGGGGCGCACGAGGACAGGGAAAGGGGAGGGGTGCACGAGGACAGGGAAAGGGGAGGGGCGCACGAGGACAGGGAAAGGGGAGGGGTGCACGAGAAGAGGGAAAAGGGGAGGGGCGCACGAGAAGAGGGAAAGGGGAGGGGCGCACGAGAAGAGGGAAAGGGAGGGGCGCACGAGAAGAGGGAAAGGGGAGGAGCGCACAAGAAGAGGGAAAGGAGAGGGGCGCACGAGAAGAGGGAAAGGGGAGGGGCGCACGAGAAGAGGGAAAGGGGAGGGGCGCACAAGGACAGGGAAAGGGGAGGGGCGTACGAGAAGAGGGAAAGAGGAGGGGCGCACGAGGACCGGGAAAGGGGAGGGGCGCACGAGGCCAGGGAAAGGGGAGGGGCGCACGAGGACAGGGAAAGGGGAGGGGCGCACGAGGACAGGGAAAGGGGAGGGGCGTACGAGGACAGGGAAAGGGGAGGGGCGTACGAGGACAGGGAAAGGGGAGTGGCGCACGAGGACATGGAAAGGGGAGGGGTGCACGAGGACAGGGATGGGGAGTGGTGCACGAAGACAGGGAAAGGGGAGGGGCGCACGAGGACAGAGAAAGGGGAGGGGCGCACAAGGACAGGGAAAGGGGAGGGGCGCATGAGGACAGGGAAAGGGGAGGGGCGCATGAGGACAGGGAAAGGGGAGGGGTGCATGAGGACAGGGAAAGGGGAGGGGCACACGAGGACAGGGAAAGGGGAGGGGTGCACGAGGACAGGGAAAGGGGAGGGGCGCACGAGGACAGGGAAAGGGGAGGGGCGCACGAGGACAGGGAAGGGAGGGGCGCACGAGGACAGGGAAAGGGGAGGGGCGCACGAGGACAGAGAAAGGGGAGGGGCGCACGAGGACAGGGAAAGGGGAGGGGCGCACGAGGACAGGGAAAGGGTAGGGGCGCACGAGGACAGGGAAACGGGAGGGGTGCACGAGGATGGAAAGGGGAAGGGCGTACGAGTACAGGGAAACGGGAGGGATGTACGAGGACAGGGAAAGGGGAGGGACGTGCAAGGACAGGGAAAGGGGAGGGGCATGCGAGGACAGGGAAAGGGGAGGGTCGTGCGAGGATAGGGAAAGAGGAGGGGACAGTGAAAGGGGAGGGCACACGGAAAGGGGAGGGGACAGGGAAAGGGGAGGGGAGGAGACAGGCACATACACCTGTGGCTCTGAGCTGGAATTGTTTGCACCCCTTCCTCTCGCGCGGTTACCTGACGTGGTTGCCACGGAACTGCGCGAGGACACCGTCACCGTGGAGTTGCTGACCAAACTGAGGCCCAGGCTGCTGCCACCCCCCAGAGCGTTGGAGACGCTGGCTGAGGGGGCTGCCGACACCGTGCTCGCTGCTGTGGCAAAAGTGCTGGGGGGCGGGTGAAGGTTCGCTTCGCTCTCCACGCTTGTGTGCTGGCAGACGGTGCAGACAGAGGCAAAGTTAACAGGAGTGTTGCGAGGAATCAGTGGCCGAGAAACTGCGCACCGTGGCAAAATCAGAGGCGTAGCCCTGTCCCAGAAACCTCCCCAAGTCCAACCATAACCAATGTCCTCCTGACAAAATACACCCGCCCCCACTTCTCTTCCTCCTTCCTACAACCCACATCCTTTTCATCCTCCCCACTCCCCTACCTCTTTCCTCCCTCCCCCACTTCCTCCTCCTTCCTCTCCTCTAGTTCCTCCCACACCCCCCCCTCCCCCCAGAAGTACGATGGCCCATTTCTTTGGGGCCTGTCTCTCTCGCAGGGCAGTTGGGTGGATTCAAAGCCCCTCTGTCTTAAATAGGGAGAGCAGTCCAAGTGTTTCTCCGTGGAAGCGGTGTCGGAAAGCGAGAGCACTAACTGCGAATAGTTACACGTTCGATCGTGTCTTTTGCAGTCCCATGGGGAGAGAGGGAAAAGAGGGAATGAGAAAGGGGGAAACGGAGAAGGAGAACAGGAAAGGGGGAATAGAGAAAGAGAACAGGAAAGGGGGGGAAAATGGAGAAAGAATGGGAGTGATAAATAGCAATAAACTGATGTGGTTGCACCAGAAGAGACAAAGAGCATTGGTGGAAAGCTCTACAGAAGTATTTCCAGAGACCAACTTGTCATATCCAAAGTGATGAAATTCCAGAGGTCAGTAGTCCCTGACTGGGGGACGGGGCAAGTGTTTGGGCAGGAGTCCGTGCATGGGATGGGTAGCAAGGGCTGCTGGTGTTTTAATTGAAGAATCTCAGTGCCACAGCTGTTCAGCCAGCATAGACATAATGGACCAGACTTCTCCATGGTGGACCATGGAAGGGCAGAATGGACTCAATGGTTGTGGAGGCTGGTACAATAGGGACATTTAAGAGACTCTTCAATAGGCACATGGATGGAAGAAAAAATAGAGGATTACAAGGTAGGAAGAGTTTAGTATTTTTTTGTAGTAATATACAGGTAGTCCCCGACTTACGACTGTTATCGGAACCGAAGAATCGGTCGTATTTCGGAATGGACTCGTCAGAATTTTGCCCGTGCGCATGGAGAACTGAAGTCTTAAAGCAAACTTTTTAAAATCATATCTTTTTTCTTCGTAGATTTTTTGATGCATTTGACAAACTATAACAGGGACACAGGGCATGTAAGAGCCAAATTGTTAGTCAGCGTTCCGGGGTCCATATGCTGGGCGAGGCCATCTTGATTCCTGTGCACGAGTCATCGGTTGGCACATGAGCGGTGGGTTGGCGTACTGAAGTTTGGTTGGCGCATGCACAGTGGGTTGGCGCATTGGAGTTCAGTTGGCACATGCACGAGAGTTAAGCACCCTGATGGTATTGAATTCGCACCCTGAAGTTTTGTGCATGCACCAACCAACTCCCAATATGCCAACCCAACCGTGCATGTGCCAACCGAACACCGATATGCGAACCCACTGCACATGCGCCAACTGAACACTGATGTACAAACCCACTGCGAATGTGCCAACCGAACACTGATAGGTGAATCCACCGCGCATGTTCTAACCAAACACTGATAGGCGAACCTACCATGCATGTGCCAAACCAAACACCGATATGCCCACCCACCGCACATGCACCAACCGAACAACAATAGGTGAACCCACTGCACATGCGCCAACCGAACTCCAATACACCAACCCACCACGCATGCACACAGGAATTGAGAAGGGCACACCCAGCCTCTGGACTCCAGGACGCCGACCAACAATTTAAGTACGCACATTTTGGCTCTTGCATGCCTGTATCCCTGCTGTAGTTTGTCAAATACAACATAAACCATGTAGATTTCAGAGTTTTTATATATATATATATTTTAAAATTCAGTCATATGTGTGGATGGATGTAACTCGAGAAGGTCGTAAGTTGGGAGTACCTGTAAACAGTAGGTCGGCACAACATCAAGAGCCAAAGGGCCTGTACTGAGCTGTAGTGCTCTGTGACCTAAACTGGACTGCTTCAATGGGTAAGCAATCCATAAACTTTGAGCAGAGTCTAAAAAGCCCATAGCCGAGAAAGGTTTAAACCTTTACCATTCAGGTACCTGTATGAAGGTCTTTTAATGTAACAATTGTACCCACCTCACCATTTCCTAGGCTCACCTGACCTGTGAGTGAAAGAAACATTCTGTTCTCAGATCTATGGGCCCTGGTCATTGGCCTTCAGAAAGGGAAATGAGTCCTGCCTACTCTTGCTCTCGACGAAACGGTAGGGCAACAGTGAGATCTCTGGGCCTGAGGTGCCAATACCCGATTTACCAAGGCTCTCGCAATGGGGGCACAGTATGAGTGGTACTGTAGCATCTAACCAAGCCACAAGCCAAACAATCCCCAGAGACCCCTTCTCCAGCAGAGAGTAATTGTGGGTGGTTGGGGGAGATGTGGGGGGGAAATTTCTCCAAGATACACTCAATGTCAGCCTCTTTTCAAAGGTGTCTGGAGGAACCATTTCTGGTTACTTGCTTAAACAGGGTGAAGACATCATTATGATATGAGGGATCCCAAGGTGAAGAGTTAGGATCTTGCGGTCAAGTTGTACAAGGATGGGTGAGGCCAAACTAGTGTGCAGTTTTAGTCACCTAACTACAGGAAAGATAGCAATAAGATTGAACGAGTGCAGAGATTTACTGAGTTCTGGGGAAAGGTTCTTATTCCCTGGAGCGCTAGAGAATGAGGGGAGATTTGATGGAGTGATACAAAATTGTGATGGGCAAGCAGGCATCTCCCATGGAGGTTGGGCAAGACAAGAACTAGAGGATGTGAGTTAAGGAAGAAAGGGGAGATGTTTTGGGAAAACATTGTGGGGGAATCTTTCAGGCAGAAGGTGGTGGAACAAGCTCCATTGTGACATTTAAGAAAAATGTGGACAGATACATGGTTGGGAGGGGTATGGAGGGCTATGGTCCAGATGCAGGTCAGTGGGACTAGACAGAATGATGCTCTGGCACGGACTGTATGTGCCAAAGAGCCTGTTTCTGCACTGTAGTGGTCTGTGGTTCCAAGTGGGTGGAGAAACACCTCCAGGCAGCCATCTGGGGTTAAAGGCCTGGGTTCCTGAACACTGGAGGAATTGGGGAGGGAGAGGAGAGAGAGCGAGTGAGAGCGAGAGAGCGAGAGAGAGAGGGAGAGAGAGGGAGCGAGAGAGAGAGAGCGAGAGAGAAAAACATGGAAAGAAACAGAGTTCCAGCTTACCAAGTGGGTTGATGTTGATGTACGTGCTGAGGAAGAGGAGAGACTGTTGCTCTGTTGGGTAGATGGAGTACTGTGGGGGCAAGAGAAGAAAATTATACAGAAAATCCACAATGCATTGTCAAACCCCTGCTGTTTCACCTTTAGCAGAGGGAGGGGAAGAGGGGACAATTTTAGCATTACACCATTGTGCACCTGTAAATCCCTTCCTCCCACCGAAACCAGCAGCACCCAATGACTGGATGAAGAAAGGCGGTGGCAGATGGCAATCAGGGCAACATCCTCCCACCCTGATCAAACGTATCTGGGCTCTGCTGCAATATTCCTGGGGAGAAAGCTCTAAGAGAGCGGTTAAGGTGTGAGTAAAATTCTCTCACCAGCAGGCCTGTGGAAAGCGAGACGCGCTGCGGGTGCTCACCTGCTTTGCTGGGCGTTGGTAGTGCTTGGGAGCTCCTCGCTATGGCCGAGGCTGGCCAGGGACGCAGGGTGCTGGCTGTTGGACGTCAGCAGCGACGTTGCAGGAACTGCATTCGAGAGTGAAGCCATGCTGGACACTGCAGGCGGGTCAGACTTCACTGCAGTGCCAGCTGCAGCTACACAGAGAAAGAGGGGTGGAGGTAGTGAGGTCCGCGGAAGCAAGAAACCCCTACCCTTTCCACACAGATGTGAATATTTGCGCTGAATTATACTCGCCAGTCACACATCTGCGCAGGAGCGCACTATTCCCACCGCGGCTTTTAATCCCATTCCCTAGCTCCTGCAACTCTTTCCATCTTCAGGGACAAGTGCAGTTTTTGCTCACTTATCTGCAGGAAAGATATCAGTAAGATTGAAAGAGTGCAGAGAATCGGGACAGCACAGTTAGTGCAACGCTGTTACAGAGCCAGTGATCGGGACCAGGGTTGGAATCCCACGCTGTCAGCAGTTTGTACATTTTCTGCATGTCTGCGTGAGTTTCCTTCGGTTCTCCGGTTTCCATTCAAAATGTACCGGAATTGTGGGTCAATTGGGTATAATTGGGTAGCAGGGGCTTGTGGGCCTGTTATCATGCTGTATGTCTAAATTTAAATTATATGAAAGATTTACAAGGATGTTGCTGGGACTTGAGGAACTGACCTACAGACAATGGTAAACGGTTGAGGACTTTATTCTCTGGAGCGTCAGAGAAAGAGGGGAGATTGGATAGAGGTATACAAAATGATGGTGTATATAGTAAATGAGGTTGGGTGACAAGATGAGGTGACACAGTTCACGTGATGCTGTCACAGCGCCAGCGATCGAAGGTAAAGTTGGATACATATATGGACAACAGGTGTGGAGGAATATGGGTCAATGGGAGAAGGTGTTCAGCATGGACTAGAAGGGCTGAACTGGCCTGATTCTGCGCTGCAATTGTTATTTATATATATGGTTCAAATCCGCCGCTGTCTGTAAGGAATATATATGTTCTCTCCGTATCTGCATGGGTTTCCTCCGATGTTTCGAAGATGTGGGGGTTAGTGAGTTCATTGGTCACGTCCATGTATTTGGGTGCCGTGGCTGGAAGGACCTGTTACTGTACTGTATTCTAAAAAAAACTAGAGGACTTAGGTTAATGGTGAAAGGTGACGTGATTAAAGGGAACATTATGGGGAAATTCTTTACGCAGAGAGTGGTGGAACAAGCTGAAGTGGTGACTTGGAGTATTGCGGGCAGTTTTGGGCTCCTCATTTAATGTGCTGGCAAGAGAGAGAGGTTAGAGGAGGTTCGCAAGAATGATTCTGGGAATGGAAGGATTATCATAGAGGAGCGTATGACGGCTCTTGGCCTGTATTTGTTGGAGGTGGGATCTCTTTGAAAGATTTTGAATGCTGAAAGGCGTGGACAGAGTAGACGGAGAAAGGCTTCTTTCCCGTGGTGGGAGAGTCCAGAACAAGATGGCAAAACTTCAGGATGGGAGGGGGCCTCGTTAGAACAGAGATGCAAAGGAATTTCTTCAGCCAGAGAGTGAATCTGTAGAATTTGTTGCCACAGACAGTTGTGGAGGTCAGTTCATTGGGTCTATTTAAGGCAGAGATTGGTATATTCTTGATGTACCAGGGCATCAAAGGCAATGGGGAGAAGACTGGGCAGGGTGGGGGGGGGTGGGGGGGGGTGCAGTGGGAAAATGGATCAGTTCATGATTGAATGACAGGACAGGCAGACTCAATGGGCTGAACCATTTCTTCTCCCATATTCTCCCATGTCTTGTGGAATAAAAATCTAGATGGGTACATGGACAGGTGGGATATGGACTGGGCAGAATAATAGTTTGGCACCACACCCGGCACTTGGTTTGGCATTGTAGTCCACTAAAATCCCCGTTATCAGAAAGTCAAGCAACTGGCCAAAGAAATCATGGAAATAGGTTTTAAAAAAATTGAGTTTAAAGCTGGCGCCCACTAGCGGACAGTTTGCACATCCTCAACCTCAAGCAACCAGCAAATTCATCTATCCAGCCTCCACCAATCCCATAGGTGCCTGATAACAGAGGTCTTGCTATATTTTAACTTCCAAGTTGGGGTGAACTATTAACACCTGGTCCTCTCCACAGCCGAGCTGCCCAATCTGATGAGCTGTTTATCAAGCTGTAAATCAAATTGGGCAGTGGATGCGGAGAGATTGAGGGAGCAAGGGCCAGGCAGATGGAGTTCAATGCTGGTAAATGCGAGGCCATCCACTTAGGAAGGAAAAACAGAAGTTCAGATTACTTAGGGTGGTGGCAGTTAGAGCCATGCCAGCAGCCTGGGTTTGAATCTGACGCTGTCCATAAGGAGTTTGTACATTCTCCCTGTGTCTGCCTGGATTTCTTCCGGCTGCTCAATTTCCTCCCAGCTAAGACACAAGGGCTTTGATGATGTACCAGGGCAGGTATGTGTAATAGGGTGGCGTAGGCTCGTGGCCAGGAGGGCCAATTAATGTTGCTGTATCTCCAAATGACTGATCAAACACTTTAGTGGTAAAAGATTGCAGTGTGCTGTCCTGCAGAGGGACCTGGGAGGGCTTGTGCATGAGTCTCAAAAAGCTGGTCTACAGTGCAACAGGTCATCGAGAAGGCAAATGGGACGTTGGTACTTCATTGCTGGGGGATTGAATTTGAGAGCAAGGAAGTTGTGTTGCAACTGTACAAGTTACAAGTGAGTCCGCATCTGGAGAACTGCATGCAGTTCTGGTCTCCTTACTTGAGGAAGGATCTACTGGCTTTGGAGGCAGAGCAGAGGAGGTTCACCAGATTAACCTACAAGGAGAGATCAAGTCGCTTGGGATTGTACTCGCTGCAAGAACGAGAGGGGATCTTACAGAAATACAAAATTGTCAAAGGGACAGGCCAGTTAAGAGGGTGGAAAGTTGTTTCCACTGATGGACAAAACTAGAACCAGGGAACGCAGCTGGAAGATTTGGGGCAGAGATGAGGAGAAACTGTTTTTCCCAGAGAATGGTGAATCTGTGAAAATCTCCACCCAAAGCAGCAGTATTTAAAATGCAGAAAGATGGATTATTGCGGTTGGGAAATTAAAGCTCCTGCAAACAGGCAGGTGGAGCCAAGTCCACAGCCTTGTTGGATCTGATCTTATCAAATGGTAGAACAGGCTCGACAGCCCGAATGGTCTCTTCCTGATGGGAACAATCTTTCCTGGACTTGCCCTTGCTGCCCTCATCACTGCCTGTACCATCACCCATACCAGCATGACCCTACATTCCAAAGCGAGGGGGAACCCTCCACTCACCTTCAATGGACTGTGACGTCTGTATCGTGCTGAAGCCATTCTGTAAGGGAAGCCAAACGTCAGGACACAGTGTGTAGCAGCCTCCCGCCTCGCCCACCCCCCAACTCCAGTGAAGGCAGCCCCTTCCTTACCTTCACTTGCGTCAGGTCTTTCTGAGGAGAGGAGGAGAGGGAGTTGGAGTAAGGTACCCGCTGGGTGGTGCTCTGCTCGAACTGGGTCCCCGGCGCACCACTCTGAGCTGTGTACGCTGATGTCGTGATGGCATTGGAAGGGTAGCCGGACTCTGGGCTTGGGTTGGAGGTGATCGTCGGCGAGGACTCACTGTGGCGAGAACGAGAATGGCGTAAACTGAGGGGTGAGGTGGGGTCAGCGGAGCAAACTATGCACTCGGAGCAGTGGAAGAAATGAAAGGCGGAGGGTAGAGTGGAGAACATCAAAGGCCACTTACATCGAACACAGGACACTGGCTCCAAATGCCAACTAACTGGTGGTGTGGAGGGAAAACAGTAACATTTCCAACCATACAACACAGAAACAGACCCTTTGGTCCTTTGAGTTTTTGCCAAACCTTTCCCGTCTGGTCCCACTGACCTGCACCCACTCCATGGCCCTCCAAACCCCCCCCCGCTTCCATATATCTGTCCAGATTTTTCTTCTCTGTTAAAATTGAGCCCGCATTCACCACTTCAGCTGGCAGCTTGTTCTACACTCCCATCACACTACCCCCGAGTGGGAGAATGGATCAGCTCATGATTAAATGGCAGGGCAGACTTGATGGGCTGAATAGCCAATATCTGCTCAGGTCTACCTCCAGGATCAAAAAAAGATCTGCCTGTACTATGGAAACAACATTTTATTTTTGCAGCAATTGCACATTTTTATCTATTCTTTGACATTTATTCCATTTCTTTCTCATGCTGCAGTGGTTATTTAATATGTCAGTGTTGGTGCATCCTATGTTTCTGCAGCAAGAAAGAATTTTGATGTTGAACACGTTAATGACAATAAACTTGCATATTCACTTTCTCCTCCACTTCCTCTCCCGCTCCCTCCTCCAATCTAAAAAGTTAAATCCTTTTCTCCCTCCTCAAATGCTTCCTGACCTGCTGAGTGGCCCAGCATTTGATTCCAATTGCCAACATTTTAATTCCATTTATCTTTGAAGTTACCTACTACCTATCTTTTGTATCCATTGTCTCTTTTAAATATTCCCAGCATCAATCCTTGAGGCACACCACAAGTTACAGGCCTCTAGTCAGTCATCCACTCCCACTCTCTGGCTTTGCCCATTAAGATAATGCCCAATTCAATTTGCTAACTCACCACGAGCACCGAGCGACTGAACCTTCCTGATTAACCTCCCATGTGGGACCTTGTCAAAGGCCTTAGTAAAGTCCAAGTAGACAACATCCACTGTCTTTCCTTCATCACCCTTCCTGGTGAACCCCTCGATAAACTCTATAAAATTTGTTAAACATGACCTACCATGGACAAAGCCATGCTGACCATCCCTAACCAGTCCCTGACTATCCAAATACTTGTAAATCCGGTCTCTTAAAACACCTTCCAATAACTTACTTACTAATGAATATTTCCTGCTTTATTTTTTGAGTCTTTTTTAATGACATTAGAACATAAGAAATAGGAACAGGAGCCGGCCATCCGGCCCATTAAGCCTGTTCTGCCATTCAATGTGATCATGGTTGATCTGAGGATCGGCTCATCTCCACCTCCTTGCCCCTTCCCTATATCCCTTAATTCTCCTTCGATGTAAAAATCTATCCAACCTTGTCTTAAATATATTTACTGAGGTCGCCTCCACTGCTTCTTCCCCCCCCACCCCTCGCCCGCCCCCGACTTGCGCTGCCATCTCTCTCGCTCGCCCCCCCACCACTCGCATTGACGTCTCTCCTCCTTGCCCCCCCCCCCCCCCCCCCGACATGCACTGTTGTCTCTCTCCCCACTTGCCAGATTTTGGAGCTTTCGGGATTTTAGATGTCGGGATAAAGGATAGTGTACCTGTACTTACCTTCCTCAATCTTATCTGCCTTTCACAATTCTATGTTTCTATAAGATCCTCTCATTCTAAATTCCAGTAAGTACATTCCCAGGTGACTCAATCTTTCCGCATAGGCCAACCCCTCCATTCCTGGGATCAAGCTGGTGAGCCTCCTCTATTCCACCTCCAAAGCCAGTCCATCCTTCCTCGAGTCAGGAGACCGGAATTGCACACAGTTCTCCAGATGCAGCCTCACCGGGACCTTGTACAGTTGCAGCACAACCTCTCTGCTCTTAAATGTAATCCCTCCAGCAATGAAGGCCAACGTTCCATTTACCTTCTTGGCAGCCTGCTGTGCCAGCAAACCAATCTTTCGCAATTCATGCACAAGCCCTCCCAAGACCTTCTGCACACCAGCATGCTGCAATGGCCTGCCATTTAAATAATATTCTGACCGCCAACATTGCCCTCCGGCTGCCAGTCCCTTGCCCACTCACTCACGTAACCTGTCTTTATCTCTCTGCAGACTCTGTATCCTCTGCACAATTTGCTTTTCCAACAGGTCAAATATGAGCTACCTCACTGATGGCCAAGGACATTTCAAAGTTCAGAATTTCGACTTATCGGTAGTACAAAAAAAAATTCTACTCAAGATAGGCTGTGCAAGCAAACTCGAATAAGAAAATAAATATTCAATAATAAATCTTTGTTGGGAGGAGGAAACCGGAACACCCTGAGGAAACACACGCAGACGCGGGTAGTGTCTCCTCATGGACAGCACCGGAACCTGGGTCGTCGGAGCTGTGACAGTTAAACTACGAGGTTAATCGTGTCAGACTGCACTAGCACCCACACCTCCACCCTCGCCACCGCTCGGGTCCCGGACAGTCCTTCCAAGCAAAGCAATACTTCTCTTGTGAATCTGCAGGGGTCGTCTACTGCATCCTGTGCTCCCATTGTGGTCTCCTCTCCATTGGAGAGACTGCACACAAACAGAGCCCCCTGACTCAGCCTGCTGCAACCTCCCATTTCCATTCCGTTCCCCACTCCCACACCAATATATCTGTCGTAAGCCCTATGCACTGCCAAACTGAGGCCACCCGCAAATTGGAGTAACAACACTGATTATTCCATCTAGGCACTCTCCAACCAGATAATATTAACATCCACATCCAGTTTCCCTTAGCTCCCCAACCCCTAGTCTCCATTTCTTTCCCTCTTCCCTCTCTGTTCAGAGAGCTGAATAATCTTGATTCTGAAGCATTAACTGAAACTCTGGGGGAGCAGGAGACCGGCGCAGGGCACCATAACCACAGAGAGCACCCCACACTGAAGAGGAGACAACCCTACAGGATGGTGAACACAGGAGCAGAGTAGTGAAGGGCTCAGCGGCAGAGGGACCCACGCAGGCTGTGGGCTGCTAGGGACTGGCTCACGAGAACCGGGCGAGAGGGTGCCAAGGGAAAGAGGAGCTCCCAAAGGGCCTTGGGCACTGAAAACTTTCAGATCGGGTCAGAAGTTTGGATCTGAAGCTTGAGTTGACAGGAGTCGATGCAGCTGCAGAGGCTGCTGGAGTCAAAGCCACGGACACTCAGTGACTCTGAATGGACTCTTTTACTTCGCTCTCCCTCTTATTGTAAGGGCGTCGAGCAATGCTAATAGTGACTCTTTTTGCCTTACAGCAGGCAGAAGGACATTTTGTGCAAACATGACAATAAAGGAAGCTTAATCTTGATCTTGGGGCATCAAATGGACCATTCCATCCATCTGGGACACAACCGCTTCCTTAATTGCAGCAACCTGTTGTTTGCCCTCCTTCACTGGACAAATCTGGTCCCATCACATTCAACTCACACAGACCAGAAGATGGCTTCATTGAGCGCCTTGCTCTGTCCGCTGTAAATAGCAGCAATCTCCTAATGACCACCCATTTCAATTCTCAGCCCCGTTCCCGTGCTGACATCTCTGTCTTTGGTCTCATCCACTAGCAGACATACAGGTTGGAGGAACACCCCCCACCCCCCATCTTCTGTCTGGGCAACCTCCAACCGGATGGCATTAACATCGACTTCTCCAGTTTCCATTATTACCCCCCCACCTCCTCTTCCCATCTCTTTCTCCCATCCCAGTGTCTCCTTTCCTTCAAGCTCTGCATTCAGAGCCATCCGCCTTCCCCCAATCATTTCTCAGCTTTTCTCTCCTGCCTTACTCTCCATGTCCCCCTCTGGCTGTTGATCTGTGCCGCACCCTTGCCCCATCTTCCTTCTCCCCACATCGTTATTCAGACACCTGCTTACTCTTTCCTCTTACCTTGATGAGGGGCTCAAGTCCAAAACATTAGTTACACATCTTTCCCTCCTCTGGACACTGTGAGACACTTTTGCGCATTGACTAAATATTACTCCTCTCCATGAGGAAGTTACATCTCCGGCCTAGAATCCGTCCTGGATTTCTATGGATGTACTATTGAGAGCTTGCTGACATACAGTGCAGGAATTTTGCTGCACAAGATCGGAAGGCACTCCAGCAGGGAGTGAAAACGGCCCAATGGATTGTTGGAATGCAATTGCCTCTCTTCAAATCTATTTATGGGGACGGTTTGTTTGGACAGGGCGAGGAATATCATTAAAGATGCCGCACACTTTCACCACAAACTCTTTACTCTCCTACCATTGGATAGATGTTATAGGAGCCTTTGCTCAAAACCTACCAGACTTAAAAAGAGCTTTTGTCGTGAAGCAGTGATAACGTAAAATACCAATTCACGGCACTGAGTGGCACTGCACCTATTACAGAATCAGTCATTTTTTAAAATAATTTATCTTCGAATATTGCAGTCTTATTGTATATGGTTTATTGTGTGGGGTTTTTTGGTATGTGTTGATGCTGATCATGTTTCATTGGCCTGGTACACCAGAATAATGACAATAAAGTGGATCACATTACACCACACAAAGTGTCACAGTTTGCACAATGCTATTACACACCTGAGGCCCAGGTTTGAATCTGGCACTGTCCATAAGAACTTTGAACATTCTCCCCGTGGGTTTCCTGGTTTCCCCCAATTCTCCGAAGAGGTTCGGGGTTGGGTCAATTGGTGCACTTGGATCATGGGCCAGAAGGTCCTGTTACACTGGCTGTATTTCTGAATAAAAATACCAGGTCAAGAAGCAGCCTTCAAGGAAAGGTCTGCGCATTTCCAAGGGGCAATAAATGCTGACATCTAGAAATCACCTGTCACTCTGTTCCTTCAGTTTAGTGGGTGGGCTTGGAGGGGGTGGGGAAGAGAAGAGAATCCAGCGGTTCTGCCTTTACCTTACAGCACTGGTGTAGAGGCTGCTTTGGGATTGGTTCACGGGCACGCTGGTGGTCGGGGTCGACTCGTACTCTGACAACATGGGCTCTGACCCGAACTGCAAAGCCCC
This sequence comes from Narcine bancroftii, assembly GCF_036971445.1. Lineage (NCBI taxonomy): Eukaryota > Metazoa > Chordata > Chondrichthyes > Torpediniformes > Narcinidae > Narcine > Narcine bancroftii. The sequence continues at coordinate 186,143,469 of NC_091473.1, forward strand.
AAACTGCAGGTTTAATCCTGGCAGGTCGGCAGAAGCAGGCATTTCCACAGCAGAAGATGGGATCTAGAAAAATGGGGTGGGGGGGGGGGTGTAGAAAGATGGAAAAATGGGTTAGATGTGGAACATGTTCACCATCAGGCACTCTTAACAGCCCTTCTGGAAGTGTGCTGTCGAATGCGCAGCACACTCTGTCTGCCCAGCAGAACACTGAAGTGCTTGCGGGATTTTTCTAACTGAAGGAAGAGAGGAGGCTCACTGTTAGCTGTAAAAAAGGAAAGACTGTGTTTCTGAAGACACTCAATAAACCAATCTCCGCGCCCCATGGGGTAGCCCCCTGCAATGCAACCCACGGGGGACGCCATCCATCCCTGCCAGGGATGCCCCCCACCCCCAACGATAGCTGGGAGCACCTCACTGGGCACAACTCCCTAGGGGTGTCGGCTGGGATGGATCACAGAGGAGAGGCAAGCAAGAGGGGGTTGGGGTAAGATGAGTTAGGACCACTTCCTGTGAATCTTCATTAAGGAGATCGAGCGGTGGTGATCATGAACACTCAATTGGGGCAAGTTCCCCCACCCCACTCGTGACCGAGGGGAAAGGAGGGAGACATTGGTCTGTGAATGCTCTACCTTGGAGGAAATAGAAGCTTTCTTCTTCTGTGGCTTCAGCTTCTGCTGCGCCGGTTGGGGACTGGAGGACTGGTTCTCCGAGGGGCCAGGCGACACTTGGGTGCCGCCGGCTTTGTTTGGCAGAGGTGAGTTTGAAGATGCTGCCGGCTGTTTGCCAGGGATGAAGACTTCCATCATTCTGGAGTTGGAGTAGGACTGGCGCTGCCCGAAGGGAGCATGAACGGACGACTCGGTTTGGCTTTTCATCTCTGGAGAGAGGGAGAGAGAAACACACATGCGGATCAGTACAGCTGCTGCGACGAGAGGGAGGGGAAACAGCGACGGCCCCCTGCGTCACCCTACCTAGGACTGCGATACTGGCTTGGCCAGGCGGAGGTTTAAGCATGGAGATTCTCCTCGATTCAGCGATTCAGGCTTGAGCTCTTCAAAGTGGGGGCAAAACGCAGTAGGGTGTCCAAATAAAATGGTGGGGTGGGGGTCAGGAGGGAAGGCCAGAGGTCATAGGTGGATACAGGGACAAGAGAAAAAAGCTGAGGGGATAGGTATTGGAGGTAGCCTTCTGAATGGAGAGGGAAGGGGTTGGGAGCTGGAGGAAACGGCCCTCACCCACATCTCCTCCATTTCCTGCACATCTGGCCTGAGCCCCAAGACGCAACAAGAACCAGACTCCCATTGTCATCAGTGGCCTCTAACACATTATCCATCCTCCGCAATTTCCACCATCCATAATGTGATCCCGTTTCTCCTTTTCTAACTCCCTCTTACTTTCCGCCAGCTCCCCACCCCCCCCTCCCTCTCTTCAGAAAATGATCCCCTCCCTCAGATCACCTCCGCTTTTATGCCCACCCATAAACATGTGACCTCTTGTTAGCTTGTGCTCCCCCCCCACCCCACCCCACCCCTTCCTCTCCTCTACCCCAGGTCCAAAACATCAGTTACCCCTTGTGTCCTGCACACGTTGTGTGACCTGCTAGCATTGCATTACAACCCTAGTGTCCGTTGACATTCCTGTTTACCTCAAATGGATTCGTGGACAAGAGGAATTGAGAAGGATAGGAAACAAATGAAGGTAAATGGTTCCAGCACAGAACACCTACTCAGTTGGCAAGGGTAAGCTGGTTCGCAGGGCTGGTTCCTTCACTCTTGGCTGGATGGTCTCTCGAGACAGTCCAGCTTGAGGTGAGAGGGGAGAAATTTGAGAGAGATTTCAGGGGCACCTTTGCTCCACCCAGAGGATGGTCAGATACATTGAACGAGCTCTCAAAGGAAGCTACAGAAGGGGGTTCAAAAGATACCTGGGACAGACAAATGGTAAGGAGCGGCTCAGAAGGAGCATGGACCAAGACATGGGCAAATGGGTCTGGCCTTGAATTGCAACTTAATGGAGATGGGCTGAAGATCCAGTTCCGTGCTGATCACCACCACACCCCCAAACTCCTTGCAACCCCCAAGCCAATCAGCGGCGGTTGAATTGTGTTCTTCAAGGTATTCAAGAATTGAACTTTTTGTTGTTCACGTGCACACAAATGCAGCAAGAAGATTTATTCTGTGTGCTATCTAGGCCAGCCAATCCAACGTGCAGTGCCATAATATAAAGTTAGGTACTAAGCAGGTGGAACAGCGGTGACAGAAGTGGAAAATGGGCCAGAAGCAGCTTGATGTGGAAAAAGGTCACAGGCAAAACCCCACCGCCTGCCCGTTTAGCCCCCACCACTTGAGATAGGCAACCCAGAGACCATAGATTCTCGAGAGGAAATGTGCTGCAGCCACATGGGGCGCCGATCGGCCGAGGCCATCCCAAATGATAGAGATACTGGCACAGGGAGTGGAAGCCAAATGCCATTGGTCAGAGGTACCCGGCTGGCCGAGTAGCATCTGCGGGATGGGAAAGAGGGGGTGGTGTCAGCACCCCCACCACCCAGAATGTGCTGCTTACCAAAGTGGCCAAGAACGGAGGGTTGCGACGTGGGCCCCACGTCCCAGGAGGGGGCAGAGTTACTGCTGGGCTGAGTGTGCTGGGCCGCCAACTGCGCCAGGGCCTGAGCGGTCTTCAGCTGTTCCAGGAGCTGGGATCCGGCGCTGTTGCTTCCCTTAGCTTCCCCGACTTCACCAAAGTTCTTACTCAGCATGCTGACCTGGAGACGAGAGGAGTGGGGGAGGATGCAAAAAATAAAAACTTGCCAAATGTCAAGACACGCTGGGGAGGGGGGAAATTCACAGCACAGACACTCAGCCCATTCAATGTCAACTTCCTGCAGCCAAGTCCCATCTCAGCACCAAGCCCCGGAACTGCAAGATTGGGAGTTTATTGTCATACACATAAGTACAATGCAGACATTCTGACGCACTGCAGTGCACAGGTACAACAGTAGAATAAATTAAACTGCCGGAAGGCAGCAGAAGACAGAAAAAGAGATAATAAATATATAAAGGCCCAATTCAAGACAGTTAGTTTAACTGTCAGCTCAATGTTATTACAGCACCAGCGACCTATTTTTCAATCCATGGCTGTCTGTAAGGAATTGCACTAAACCACACTTAGAATATAGTGTTGATAATTAGTTTGTGTTTTTTTTTCCCTTTTTAATGTAACATAGGCTACAAAACCATTTGTTTTACTGCAGTTAAACTCCGATTAACTGAAATCGGATTCTCCAACATCCTCGTTTATCCAAATTTTTTTTAAATTTCGGAGCAACAAGGATATTCAAAACAAATCAGAAATCTTCAATGATCTGAAATTTTTTCGGAGCTGAACTGACCGGGGACATCGAGCTGCCAGATAGTAGCGGGATCCTCAGACTCCCGGCACAAGTGGAGCATCCGTGGGGTAGTGTCATTGATCGGCGGTGGCCAGCATTTTTTTTTGGTGAGGATTAAATATTATTTTAATGCTCAAAAAGCCTTCTCTTGCTGTTTGTTGTTGTTTAAACACAGTTACAAGTGATTTGCTGCTGCTACTGGGCTGCTTTTAAAAAAATGACCAGTTCTCTGAAAAAAAAAACGTTTATCCGAAATAGGCCCGGTCCCGACCATTTTGGATAATCAGAGTTCTACTATATACAAGGTTTGTTAATATTTTATTGTCACGTACCTATGTATTTATTTGATGAAGCTAATAAAAAAAATTGAAAAAGAATATAGTGTTCAGTTCTGGTCACCTCATTACAGGAAGGATGTGGAAGGTTTGGAGAGGGTGTCGAGGAGATTTACCAGGATGTCCATAGCCCTCCATACTCCTCCCATTCACGTACCTGTCCAAATTATTCTTAAATATTAAAATTGAGCCCGTGTTCATCACTTCAGCTGGCAGCTCGTTCCACACTCCCACCACTCTCTGTGTGAAGAAGTTATCCCTGAACTTTTCCCCTTTCACTCTGGTTTGTATCTCACCTACACTCAGTGGAAAAAGCCATCCTATATTTACTCTGTCCATCCCCCTCATAATTTTAAATAACTATCAAATCTCCCCTCATGCTTCTACTCTTCAGGGAATAAAGTCCTAACCTGTTTAAACTTTCCCTGCAACTCAGTTCTTGAAAACCTAGTAAATCTTCTATCTTGAGATCTTTCCTGTAGTTCGATGACCAAAACTGACAACAATGCTCCAATGTCTTACACAACTTTATCACACTTGAATCTTTTTTTTGGGAAGAGAGCTCATGGCCGCTGCGCCGCACTTACCATGTTGTGCTGAGGGAAGGAGGCAGGGGGAGATGGCTGAGGCACGGGGTGCTGCTTCGAATTGTTGAACACCAGAGGCTGGGAGAGGGTCGGCGAGGCAGAGCTGTCCAGGGGAGTTGGCTCATTCTCCGACGAGGAAGGCTGCTTGCCCAGCAACACCGCCAGGTCGATCCTGCGGAGGAAAGTGGAAACGTGAGTCAGGCACCCATTTTCCGGTAAATTCCCCCCCCCCCACCATCCTGAGTGATCCCCGGCATCGAGGAAAGGGGATCGAGAACTTGGAGGTGGGGGAGCACAGGCAGAGGGATCATTCTTGCCCACAGAACCCGCTGCTTCCTGAGGAGACGGGAGTGTGACTGTGGGATTGTGGCGAGCAGCATGGAATCAGTGGGGGAATGGCCTCCTTCTGAGCCCAAAATCTTTGGGGTTTTTTTTTTAAACTCGTGGAAGGGTGGAGAAGAGGTTTCCTCTTCCGACTCATCAGAGAAGCGGAATATATAGTCAGAGGGTTGAGAGTCAGTGGCTGAGGAAACCAGGCCATTGGGTGCATATAAGGCTGAGATTGGCAGGTATTTGATTTGTCAGAGTATCACGGGTTATGTGGAGAGAAGCTGAGTGGGGAGACGGACAAGTTCATGATCAGAATGGTGGAGGTGGGCCAATGGGTCAACATATGCTCCGAAATCCTGTGAACACCCCACCATTCAACGAGATCTTGGCTGATTTGGCTCGATCCCAGCTCCCAGTTACTAGCCAGAAGGCCCAATTCTTCACAATTAACAAAGCTGCCTCTGCTGCTTCACTGGGCAGAGAGGTTTTCACCAATTCCATCCTCCAAAGGGGGAGGAGGAATGGTTCACCCCACACATAACTTCTAGTTGACAGATGCATTGCCCACAAGGCTGAAGCCTGCATGAGCTGGTGCCGATATTGACCCTCCAACACAACCCTGTCGGGAGGGGGGGCTACGTATAATGGCAGCTGGGATTCTGAGAGGCTGCAAGTGGTGGGGAGGGCATCTTTTCGGACATGCACAGCAACACATACCTCTGACCTGCTGTGATTGTCACAGTCTCGTTGGCCGAAGGCAGGGGCCCAACGTTGGAAGCAGTAAAAATCTTGGTCTCGGACAGCTGAAGAAGAGAACAGATTTTTTTTTTCCCCCTTTTATTTAAACAAAGATCAGGAGAGGGGTTGGGAAGATCAACTTAAACCAGTTACATGTCTGACCCGCAGGTTTCCTCAACACCTCCCCAAAATAAATTCCCGCCAACACAGAGTAAATAAACTAAATTGCACTGAAAATCATGGGTCAGGAGGTGCCACCAATGTTGGCGGCAGAACCCTATTACAGTGCCAGTGACCCCGGGTTGAATCCTACGCTATCCGTAAGGAGTTCTCCCCGTGTCTGCATGGGTTTCCACCGGTACGGTGATGTAGGTTAATTGGGAGGCACTGGCCTCAATGGCCAGAATTGTCTTCCATTGTGTTGAAAGTTAAAAAAATTTAAAATTAAAATCTAATGGACTGAAATCTGTGGTGCAATAAACCACCCTGGCCCTGGAAAGAGAAGCCCAATGGTGTCGTGCAAAAAAGCAAGCTGGATTTGCAAGGTTTAAGTGCGAGTACAGGCAACTCGGCTCTCTCCTCCCCAGCACGTGGCACACTGCTCCAGGTGAATGTTCAGCTGGTTGCAAACTGCTGAGGTACACAGTGAAGAAGGCTGGGGGGAGGACACGTCTTTCTGTGATGACCTCGAGGGTGAGAGAACACTCCCTCTCACTGACAGCCTTCAGAAATTAGAATCATCTGTGGTGCAAGGAGCTAAGAGAACTGGAGGGGGAAGCAGGGGATGCTGTTGGGAGAACATCGAGAGGAGAGGGAGCCAGGCCTGATGTCACACCGTTTGCAATCAAGATCAGGTCTCGATAGAGGGGATCAAACAATTTTGGGAAATAACTAAGAAGCATTGATTTAAGGCAGGACAGCTATCTTATTCCCACCCAGGGTGTCATAGGGAGTGCTGGAACTCACTAGCTTAAAAGAGTGAAGGAAGGAGCATTGTATTCGTGAAGTATCTCAAAACGGTTCATGACCAATAGTTGGGAAGTGGAAGTAATTGGCTGGCATGGGCATGCTGGGCTCAATGGCCTCTTCTATGCAACATGTTTCAGTTTCTGCAAAATGACTGCAAATAAGGAGGAAAATTTCAAGGAGGTATCAGTGGTGAGTTCTATCTATTTATTTTGTAGACAGTTGCAAGAGCCTGAAACTTGAGGAGCATTTAATAGAATCTTAAGACAGGCATAGATATAAGAATGATTACGGGGTAGGAAGGGGGGGGAGGAGCCGGGGGGGAGAGAAGCCGAGATTGGGGGGGGTGGAGAGAAAGGGAGAGGAGCTGAGGGGAGAGGGAAAGAAGATGGGGGAGAGAGAGGGGGGAGAGGAGATAGAGAGGAGCAGCTGTGGTGGGGGGGGGTGAGAGATGGAGAGGAGCCAGGGGGGAGAAAAAGAGAGGGGGGGAGAGGGAGAAAGAGCCAGTGTGGGGGAAAGAGAGAGAGAAAAGGAGGGGGGAGCCTGGGGTGGGGGAGAGAGGAGGCGGGGGGAGGTGCTGCAGGGAGGGGTTGAGGGTGTCTTGGAGAGAGGGGGCCAGAGAGAGATGTGCATTTGTGTTTTTTGCTCACAAACCTTTTTATTTACACCCAACCTTGACACTGCACAAACCAAGCTGGTGGTGGAGGCTGGAGAACAGGAGCATTTAAGAGACTCTTAGACAAGCACATGGAGGAAAGAAAAATGGAGGAAAGGTTTTGGGTTTTTTTTGGTAGGAATATATAGGTCAGCACAACATCAAGGGCCGAAGGGCCTGGACTACGCTGTGGCGTTCTACGTGCCAATCCCCGGAAACTGCTCTCCATCAGAAATGCAGAGTGAGACAAAGCCCCAGTAGCTTCGTCAGGAATAACCAAACACCCCAGAAGAAATCCAGGAGGGAGAGCCTTGGTGCTGAGCTCCCCGCCCCCCCCACCCAATCCGTTTGTAGTCTCTAGGTTTCTGCAACCAACTGTGCTCTCATATTCGGCCAATTCACCATCTCTATCCTCCAGGTGGATATTGGAATGGGACAACTCCAGCCCACCCCATGGTCCAGTTTCCAATGCTCATTCCTCACCCAGGTCGTCTGAACAGTCCCTCGTGTGATTTTGGATATTCGCCACCCACCTTTGAACCTCTACTCTTTTGCAGTTGCTCTTCCAAGTTTAACTCTCAGAGTCGGCCTGTTACTTTTCTTTTGGACAGAGAGAACAACTTCAGGATCGAAAGGAGTCCACTTAGAACAGAGATGCAGAGAGAGTCAGAGGGCGGTGAATCTGTGGATTTTGTTGTCACACCAAGTTGATTCCAGGAATGAAAGGGTTATATGAGGAGTGTTTGACAGCTCTTGGCTGGAATTATGTTGGAATTTAGGAGAATGAGGTGGGGTGGGGAAGGTGGTCTCATTAAACATTTGAAGGTTGAAAGATGTGGACGGAGTAGATGTAGAAAGGTTGCTTCCCATGGTGGGAATGTCCAGGACAAGAAGGGCATCCACCCAACAGAGGAATTTCTTCAGCTAGAGGTTAGTAAATCTGTGGAATTTGTTGCCACAGGTGGCTGTGGGGTTCAAGTTATTGGGTGTATTTAAGACAGAAATTGATAGGTTCTGGGTTAGCCAGGGTATCAAAGGTCATGAGGAGAAGGCCGGGCAGCGGGGCCGAGTTGGAGAATGGATCAGCTCGTGATTGCATGGCAGAGCAGTCCCGATGGGCTGAATGGCCTATTTCGGCTCCTGCCTTGTGGATAAGGGGACTCCAGGCTTCGCAAGCCAAGGCCGAGAGAAAGAAAGCGAGAGTGCAGTCCTGGCACTTTGGGAAAGTAGCGACAGTTGAATCATCAGGGAGCCACACTGCACAAAAACAGGCCCTTCTGTGACTACCTGCTTGCCAATCCACACTAGTCCCACGAGGACCACCTCCTCCCCTGCCTTTCCCATTTTAGCATCTTGCTTGAACTCTTAAACGTAGTCATTTCCCCTAACCCCTCATACTCTTTAAATCTCCTTCTCCTACCCACCCCCCACCTTAAAACCAAGCCCTTCTCGTTATGGATACCTCTGCCGTGAGGGAAAAAAGATTAGGACTTGCGCTCCATGGAAGGCAAGCCTAACCTGTCCGATCCGGGCAAACATCATTCACTCCTTGCTAGAGAGGAGCAGCCAGAACTGAAAATGCTCCAATTGCAGCCTAACCACGGCTTTCCGAACAGTAGCACATGACACCTCAACTCTTACACTCCGCACAAGAGTGGTCGGAGGGATAATTAGCGGAGCAGTTAAACGGAGGAATATTGGACCAAGGTCAGGCCGGAGGAGGGAGCGATGTTCTTTCTGCTTGATGGACAGGAGGAATGAAGGAGGAACAGGCTCAGAACCAGGGAGGTTCCAGGACCATAGAGGCACCACTGCAAAACCATTAGGGTGACTATTTAAATAGAGGCCTACAAAATTCTGAGAGGCATAGATAGGGTGGACAGCCAGCGCCTTTCCGCCAAGGCAGGAGTAGCAAACATCAGAAGGGATCTGAACAAAATGAAGGGAGCAAAGTTTTGGGGAGACATCAGGACTGAAGTTTTTTCCACACAGAGAGTTGTGGGGGCCTGGAACGCCTTGCCAGGGCTGGTGGTGGAGGCTGGAAAACAGGAGCATTTAAGAGACTTAGACAAGCACATGGAGGAAAGAAAAATGGAGGAAAGGTTTTGGGATTTTTTTTGGTAGGAATATATAGGTCAGCACAACATCAAGGGCCGAAGGGCCTGGACTACGCTGTGGCATTCTACGTTCAATGTCCTGAGCAATGCCTCAAACATCAGCTTTCGGTGGAAACAAGAATGCGTCCAGGCATTATGACGCGAGATTCAGGGTCTGTAAATAATTTCAAAAGAGGAAAAGGATATGACATCTCTGCTCTAGTGGGGGGGTGGGGGGGGGGGGGGGGCTCGAATCTCAATGGCAGAGTGGTAAATTTTTAGTTTAGAGACCTAAACAGGCTGTCCGGCCTGCACTGCCCAAAAACACCCTATTAACCTACCAAACCCCCTGTACGCTTCTGGAGAATGGGAGGAAACCAGAGCACCCTCAGGGAACCCACGCAGGCATGGGGAGAATGTGCAAACTCCTTAAAGATAGTACCAGATCCAAACGCATTGCTATTACAGCGCAGTGACCCATTACCTTTACCGTTCTTCGAGGGGATTAGAAAGGTTCACTGCAGTATATTGTGGGAAGAGGGGCAAGAGTGGGGAAATCCCAGAACAAAAAGGGGGTGGGGGAGAAAATCATACCATTTAGGACTGAGAATAGGGAAAACATCTTCACTCAGAGAGATGCTGCCTTATGGAACTCCTGGCCACAGAAAATTGTCAAGGCTCACCCTTTTAAGATAAATTCAACATGTGGCCCTTGGGGCTAAATGGGACCAAGGGGGGGAATTTTATTTTTTAAATCGGGAGAAAGCAGGAATATTTAATTTTTTTTAAAATTAACAGACATGCAGCACAGTAACAAGTCTTTTTGCCCTACGCTGCACAATTCCAACCTGCCCCCCACCCCCCCCCACGGTATGGAGGATGGGAGGAAACCGGAGCACCCAGATGTTTGACACAGTATGATATCATTAAAATACTGGTGGATGTTGCTATCCGTCTAAGGGTGGGGGGAACAAACTTCAAGAACGAACTTACTTAAAAGAGAGACAGTGAGAGATGAGAAGTTGGTCTTACCTGATAGCAGCCATTGACTGCTTTGGGAGGTTTCCTTTTGTCATCAGGAGTCAGGAAAGTGGTGCCTGGTGCTGACTGAAATATAGGGGAAACTACAGGTGTCAGGACGCTACCGATTTCGGAGACCGCACAAACAGATTTGGTTTTATTTTATTGTGGCATTCAAAACATTTTCTAAAATAAAAGAACAAAGCCACACGCAACTTGAAGGGTTGGGGTGGGGTGGGGGGGATGTGGAGAGGAGATGGAGGGGTAGGGGGAACCCAAACTAAAGGCGATACCAGGCATGTCATGGCCGGTCGCCCCACACCCCCAGGTCTTCTCAGCCAGCAACAGGCAGCCTCCTGACGTCAGCTGGTGACCAAAGGTTTCTCCACTTACAGCGGCCGCTAGCAGGTAAACAGGAAAAAGTAAAAGGGGTGAAAACGTAGCTGCGGAAATTAAAGCCAAGCCGCCAAAACGGAAGCAATTGGAGGACGGAAAACACACGACGCCACAACGGAAGATTCCCCCCCCACCCCCGCAGGCTACTGACCACCCCCTCCAGTCTCCAAGCGGACAGTTCCAGCCACCTCTGGGGTCCCCCACACAGACCAGGTTTTTCCCCCTCCACCCCCCCAAAGAGTGGATCCTTGTCGCACGGGATTTCGGCTCAACCTCCCCACCAGAGAGATGGGGAAGCAGAATGAGAACAAAATTCTCCACACTTCCCCCCTCCCCACTGGAAAAAAATTAAAAACCAGGCACCTCCTCAAAGACAGGAGACGGACATCTCTGCAGGTATGCGAAGTGTCCGGTTTGTACAAATCCCCACAGGGTGCTGGCTTCTTGCCAAAGGAGCTGTGGCAACTACTATGGAGCATGCACTGAGTTGTTGGGTATCCACCGACCCCTACCCTGCTAAACCTCAGGGACATACACACAGATGGGGAAATAATGGAGGAAAATAGGGATGATGGAGAAACAGCAGGCCACACAAGAGCCACAGGAAGCAAAAAGGTGAGCAATGTTTTGGGACTAGCCAGCAACTTCCTGCCAGAGGACGGCTGTCCATGCCTGCACTTTGTGGTGATGGGAGTGCTGGCCCAGGGCATCTATCATTTTATTTGATACTGGTCCAAATGTCCCAGAGCTGGGGAGGGAGGGAGTTCCAGCCAGGAGAGATAGGGGTGCAGGGGCCCACTTTCAAAGGGTTAAAGTGCATCAGATGCATTGTGACTCTTAGTCAAACTCAGGGGGAAATCACACCAACAACATTTTAAACTGCACACACAAGGAATTCTTGGGGTGCGTCAATTCAGGCTACAAGCACCCCAGGAGAGTTTAAATACCTACATCTTCACTCCAGTCATCTGTACCCCACTCCTCCGCTGTCGTCCGCCAAGCACCTACAATTAAAAGAGCTTTAGTATTTCTTTACAGGGGTAGGACCTCACCGCCAAGCTTCAGGGACCTCGCAGGCTCGGACTGGTTGTGGGGGGGGAGAACACAGAGACCCTGAGGAGTTTGCGTTGCCAAAGTTAGCAGATGCGGGAGGGGAGAAGATAGCAGATTAAATGCTCTGCCACATCTGCAAGGTTCTCCAACCTGACTGCAGCCTCTAAACTGCTCCACATCAGACATTGGCAGATTGGGTTTGCCAAGGCTTTTTTTTGGGTGGGGGGGAGGGGGGGTGTGGGAGTCAGGGTTAGGTAGGTAGTCAAGAACAAAATCATCCATTAGGGTGGGGGGGGGGGGGGTTGGGGAAGAAGGAGATGATACATGAAAATCCCAACGTTGACAAAAAATGGAGCACTACTTGGGACTTTGATGGTCACGGTCCATCCCAGAATAAAGTAGATGGAGGAACAGGTCGTGTAGAGGGAACATAGAGGCTAAAGGATTTAGACAGATTAAGAGAATGGGCAGAGAATTGGCAAATGAAATATAATGTTGGCATGTGCACTTGGGTAGAAAACAAAATAAACAGGCAGACTATTTTTTTAAACGAGGAGAAAATTGAAAATACCCACCAGATGCAAAGGGACCCAAGTCCTTGTGCAGGGTGGCCTAAAGGTAAATTTACAGGTTGAGACAGTGGTGAAGGTGGCAAATGCAATACTGGTGTTCATTCAAGAGGAACAGAATACAAGAGCAGGGATGTGATGTTGAGGCTTTAAGAGGCACTGGTGAGAATATTGTGAGCAGTTCTGGGCTCCTCGTTAATGAAAAGATGTACTGACGTTGGAGAGAGTTCAGAGGAGGTGCACAAGGATGATTCCAGGAATGAAAGGGTTATCACATGAGGAGCATTTGACGACTCTTGGCCTGTACTCGGAATTTAGGAGAACGATGGGGGATCACATTGAAATATTTTGAATGTTGAAAGGCATGGACGTAGATGCTGAAAAGTTGCTTCCCACAGTGTCTGGCAAGGGGGTTCACCTGGTGTCTTGGACAAGAAAGCACAATTTCAGGATTGAAGGGCGTCTGCTTAGAACCGAGAGCTGGAGGAATTTCTTCAACCAGAGGGTGATAAATCTGTGGAATTTGTTGCCACAGGCAGTGGAGACTAAGTCATTGAGTGTGTTTAATGCAGAGGCTGATAGGTTCTTAGTTGGCCAAGGCATCTAAGGTTATGGAGAGAAGGCCAGGTAGTGTGGCTGAGTGGGAAAATGGTTGAATGACTGGGCAGACTTGATGGGCTGAATGGCCTATTTCTGTTCCTATATCTTATGACCTTAAACCAGTGAATTTTATGCCCAAGGGCAGGGAGAGGGTGGAAGAGTCACAGACCTTGTGGGTGAAACCACCATTTATTTCCCAGCCATTCCGCTTCTAGCAACAAGCAGATCAAGGGGCAGTGTGGAAACACCCAACCCTTCGTCCCAAAACCTGGACATTATTCAGGTGCCCCAAATTCACTTGGGAGGAGACCTAGGTTGGGGCTTAATACTGGCATCTCCTGAATGAAAACAGAGACAATGGGAGCCCAACGGGAAGAGGCCTTCCATTGTCTCACCCACATCACCCATCATCTTAGGGTCTATTTAGGTAAGGGTAGGAAATGGTGCCAATGGGGTGTGGTGCAAGGAGCCTGTACAAGGTGAACAGAGTAGGGGCGAAGAGCTGGCAGGAGGTGAACCGGAATGGGGCAGGAGGCGGGACGTGAATCAGAATGAGGTAAGAGGCAGGAGGTGAACTGGAATGGGGCAAGAGGCAGGAGGTGAACTGGAATGGAGCAAGAGGCAGGAGGTGAACCGGAATGGCGCAAGAGGCAGGACTCGAACCGGAATGGGGCAAGAGGCAGGACTCGAACCGGAATGGGGCAAGAGGCAGGACTTGAACCAGAATGGAGCAAGAGGCAGGACTTGAACCGGAATGGGGCAAGAGGTAGGACTTGAACCGGAATGGGGCAAGAGGCAGGACTTGAACCGGAATGGCGCAAGAGGCAGGACTTGAAACGGAATGGGGCAAGAGGCAGGACTTGAACCGGAATGGGGCAAGAGGCAGGACTTGAACCGGAATCGAGCAAGAGGCAGGACTTGAACCGGAATGGGGCAAGAGGCAGGACTTGAACCGGAATGGGGCAAGAGGCAGGTGGTGAACCAGAATGGGGCAAGAGGCAGGTTGTGAACCGGAATGGGGCAAGAGGCAGGTGGTGAACCGGAATGGGGCAAGAGGCAGGACTTGAACTGGAATGGGGCAAGAAGCAAGACTTGAACCGGAATGGGGCAGGAGGCAAGATTTGAACCGGAATGGAGCAGGAGGCAAGACTTGAACCGGAATGGGGCAAGAGGCAGGACTTGAACCAGAATAGGGCAAGAGGCAGGTGGTGAACAGGAATGGGGCAAGAGGCAGGAAGTGAACCGGAATGGGGCAAGAGGCAGGAGGTGAACCGGAATGGGGCAAGGAGCTGGCACCAGGTGAACCCCCTTGCCAAACACGGCAGGTCTGAGGGAGGGAGGAATGGGGATAAAACCCACTCCTGGAGGGTCACACCAGCAGCCGCTTCTTACAGCATTGGGCTTTAAGAATTAGGCAGTGTGGTTAGCGCTTGGAAGCAACTTTTCAACATCATGGGGAGTTACCATTCTCTCCTATATGCCCATGTGGTTTCTCCCACGTTGCAAAGATGTACGGGGTGGAGCCATTTAATTGATCACGAGTGTATTTGGGCCAGAAGGGCATGTTCTCGCACAGTATCTCTAAATTAAAACTCCCAATTTCCAACTTGAAGATCTACTGGGGCAGGGATAGGAGGTGGGGAGAAACAAAGATTATTCCTAACTTCAGGTCAGTGGACCCCACCTAAAGTCGGAGGCAGTGTTAAACATCTCATTTTATTTTAAGTTAAATACAAACTTTCAAAGCATTGAGAGCAGGGAGAGCTAAGGGTGGGGGGGCAAGCAAACACCAGCCCAGTGGCATCCTCTGAACCAGCAAGGAAATTGCATTCATGTGTTGTGTTCCAACAATGTATACAAGACAGGAGAGCAACATGGAGGTTGGAAGGGGAGTCTTTCTCCTTGCAAATTGAGTTTTTAAGCCTGAGCCAGAGGAAGAAGGCAGCAACAAGCCCACGACAGAAAGGAGCAGATATTTATTTCAGCAGGCTTTGAACACTGAATCAGCAAGGAATTGGACAGACCCATGATTTGGTGCTCCTTCCACAAAGGGAGATCCCACGAGTTTCCTCCCTACCTACGAGTCATCTAGATTCAGTCAATCTTGTCACAATCTACATTTAAAGGACACCTAACTCTGTGACAGCAGGATATGTTCTACATATTCCACACGTCCTCCTTCACCACAATTCGGGGTGCCCGAAACAGTCCTTCTAAGTGAAGCAACACTTCACTTGTGAATCTGCAAGGGTCGTCTACTGCATCCAGTGGTCCCGTTGTGGTCTCCTCCACCTCGGAGAGACTGAGTGCATGCCGGAAGATTTCTTTGTTGGACACCTTGGCTCTGTCTGCTGCAAAAGCGGGGATCTCCCAGTGGCCACCCACTTCAACTCCCATTCCCATTCTCCTGCTGACATGTCTATCCATGGCCTCGTGCACGGCCAGAATGAGACCACCCACAAATTGGAAGAACATCACCTCATCCTCTGTCTGGGCTCCCTCCAACCTGATGGCCTTAACATGGACTTTTCCCATTTCCATTAAACCACCCACCCCCCCTTCCCCCAGCCCCCTATCTCTGTCTCTATCTCTCTTCCATTTTTCCTGTCTCCTTTCACAGAGCCAAAATCAATTCTCACCTCTCCTCTTATTGTATCCAATTAACACCTTTGTTGGCCTGGATTCCTCCCCCTACCAGTCTTCAGTTTTCATTTTGATGCCTTCATGTTCTTGGCTTCTAACTCGAGGAAGGGGCTCAAACCCAAAACATTAGTAAAATATCTTTACCTCCTATGGATGCTGAGCTCCTCTAGCATTTCTGTGATTTTACTACAACCACAGCGTCTGCACACTTTCGCGTTTCACTCTGTGATCCATGATTAATCTGCTCCTGCGTGCCCCAACTATGTTCAGCTCTTGTGTTTTTGAAGCATTTATAGGTGGGAGCCGTGACTATTCTAAAGGAGCTCAGGTTGCCCACAAGATCAGAGACGATGTGGGGTGAGGTGGGATAACTGGCCACTTGTCAATTTTCTTTAATTAGTCATACACCACGGTAACAGGCCATTTCAGCCTACAGATCTGTGCTGCCCAAATTACACCCCAGTACTTTTTTTAAAGGTAGGTGGGAGGAAACCGGAGCCCCCAGGTATAAACTCCTTATAGTCAGTGCGGGATTTGAACCCTGGTCCAGTCCCAATCGCTGGCACTGTGAAGGCCTTCCGCCAATCGAGCCCATTATTTCCACCCCATCGAACCTTTCCCAGCAGGAATATCTGGATTTTATACAGGTGCAGGAACCCAGCCCAATCTGCATCTTGCACTATCTTACGTCGTATATTCTATCTGGGCACTCTCCAACCAGATGGTATTAACATCAACCTCCAGCTTCCATAAACCCCACTATCTGTCCCCCCCCCCCCCACCGAGTCTCTCTCATTCACAATCCCATCTCCTTTCCTCCAGCACCTCTCCCGTTATCACTTCATCTTTCCTTTCTTCCACCTTGTACCTCTTACCTGTTAAACAGTTCTCCTCCCTGCCACTTCTCACTCCACCTTCCCCCCCACCCCCCACAGCTTTTTATTTAGGTGCCTGTCTGTTTTTGCTGATACCCCACGACTGAAATGTTGGCTACCCTTAACTCTCGATGGACGCAGTGTGACCTGCTGAGTTTCTCCAGTAGGTTTGTGTTCTGCCCTTGACCCCAGCTTCTTCAGACTTCCTTGTTTCTTAACTACACCCAATGACCCGGCCTCCACAACAAATTTCTCAGATTTATCAAACTCTGGCTGAAGAAATTCCTTTGCATCTCTGTTCTAAGTGGATGCCCTTCAATCTTGAAGTTGTGCCCTCTTGTCCTGGACTCTCCCACCGTGGGAAACAACCTTTCTGCATCTACTCCAGTGGTTTTCAAATGTTTTCTTTCCCCTCACATACCACTTTAAGTAATCCCTATGCCATAAGTGCCCTGTGATTAGTAAGGGATTGGTTAAAGTGGTAAGTGAGTGGGACAAAAAAGGTTGAGAATCACTGCTCTAGACCCAATTGTTACTGAAATATTTTGCTTGAGAAAAATTGTCATTGGCCCAGTTCCTTTGGAGTTTATGAAACCGAGCACATAACAAGTCAATTAGGGACAATTAAAACAGCAGTTTTCAAACTTTTTGTTTCCACTCACATACCATCTAAAGTAATCCCTTACTTTAGAGAGAGCACCCATAGCATAGGGAATACTTACGGTGGAAAACAAAAGTGGGTTTAACGGTACGTGGGCCAAACATAGGCAGGCGAGACTGGCGTGGGTGGGTCATTTAGGTCGGTGTTGGCAAGTTGGGCCGAAGGGCCTGTTTCCATGCTGAGCAACTCGATATCTAGGAAGGCCAATAGGGCCAAGTAACACACCTGTCTTGTATATATTGCATGAAGCAGACAAGAGAAAAAGAGGGGAAAGGATACAGGGTAGCTGGAACACATCCACCAGGCTCAAAGGAATTTAAAAAAACACTCTCGGGGCGAGTGAGATGTTCTTGGAACCAAACCGTGAAGGTGTCACAGCTGCGAACGCACATCTGACCCATGTGAATCAATACAAAGTAACCATTTTACGCTGTTATGTCCAACATCAAATACCCAGCAGTAGAGAATTTAGCAGTCATATATCCACAAATAACAGCATTAATAGTTGGCGATATCTGAGAACATTAAGGGCACCTGGTGCTTTGACAAACCACCCCTCCCCCCACCCACCCAAATAAGAATTGTCAGCCATCAACACTGCATAATATCACTAAGTTCTACAACACTTCTGCAAATTACAGAGTTCAAATTTCTTTCAAAAAAGGTAAAATTTGAAAAATATAAACAAGGCACAATTGTCTAGCAACAAACTTTTTGTTCAAAAAAAGAGACACGGTCGATTCAAGACGAAGCGGTAGGACGGGACGCATAAAAAGAGCATCCACAGTAGTCAAAAGGTTAAGCGTACCAGGCACAGTTTCAAATTTTCTCGGACAATTTATCCCGGCACTCCCAGTGTACTGAAGTCCTGGAAAGAAAAAACATAAAGAACAGAAAGAAAGAGACAACTGATGCAACTCAGGGTTAGTTTTAAGAAAGAAGCAAAATTTATGTGCCCCATATTACTTATTGCTCATTTTTCCTGTCAATAGTCTACCTATGGATATTCATCAGAAGCAAACGCACACAATTTTAATACCGTATATTTTGGCGTACAAAGAGAGTTGTGAAACCATATAACCATTTACGGAGCAGAAACAGGCTATGTTGGCCTTTCAAGTCCGCACCGGTTCAAACCATTTAAAAAATCTCTCAAAAATGGGGGGGAGGTGGGGTGGGTTTGACTTATACGCCAGATATACCTTTGAACCCTTAAATCAGCACAAAAACCGCTCCATGATGATTCAGTGTACAAGTCAACCCTTGAAAAACCGATTTGGTGTACATTGACCCTCGAAAATCTAAAAACCCCAACTACAGCAGATTTTCATTGAAATTTTTATTGAAAGCAACAACACATTTAGAACCCTTCAAAATCACTCTTGCTGTCATCGTGAGGCAAAGATGGCGTCAACCCCATCCGTACTCTCACTGTTTAAACAGTCATCTTACGGGTCCCAGTCTGTACAGATGAGGGCACTTCAGCTTCGTCTTCAGTGACCCACAATAAATCATTTTCTGTGCCATCAATTGCACAAGTGATACTGCACTTTTTAAACCATTTTATTAGTCTCTACTTTAAGTTTGGCCCATGCCTTGAGAATGAAGTCCCATAGCATCTCAAGTGATACAGCACACACTTGTGAACGATTTTTTTTCTGCACTCAACATCCATGGATTCCATTCCTCACCCAAATGGTGCTTGAATAGCTTGTTCAAGCAGACATCGAGAGGTTGCAATAGAGACGTCACACCACCTGGGATAACCGCCATGCAAGTATTATGTGGTTTTAATCCACTGTTAGTCTTCTCAGTTAAGTGGCTACGAAGCAAATCCCAGACCAGCAAACTCCGTTCTTTGCGTAAACCCCTGGCCACCTGTTCCAAGCATTGTTTGTCCATAGTTTTACACCATTTTCATCCATCCATCCTTTCTCATGAAAATGTACGAAAATACCCACAGGGAATTTCATTTTTAGTTTAATTTTGCATTTGATGATTACCACGGGTTTTAACTTCGATAACATCACGGTAAACCTGGTCCTTTTGTGGCCTGTACTTCTGGTTTGTACATTCCACTGTTCTATTGCCTATCATGTCAAAATTCATGGGGTTTCGTCCATGTTTCCAGTATTTGCCACTGCAATCTGGTGTTTCTGCTGGTTAAATGTAATAAACAGGTGAAAACTTGCAACTTTATGATCAAGATCTTTTGGTAGTTTCAGAACAAATTTTTTTTTTGGTCATAATACCAGGATTTTCCTGTTCATGAAACGGTTGCCCCAGCCGACCATAGCTTCAAAATCATCACTGAGTTCTGGGTGCGACTTTGCCCGCTGCAATGCAAATGTCTTCATTTTATTTCGGGTGACCGTGTTGCGATCTTGCCTCTATTCACGAACCCATTCTGCAACGTGATTTTCCAACTCGGGCCAACGAGTGATTCTTCTTCTCATTGAGCATTGCCTTTTTAGTATTTTTCTGAAAGTCTCTTCCTTCTTCCTCCAAACTCTTCCCAACTTCCCATATATATTAAATTTTCTTGCAACAGTGCAGTAGTTGGTTTTCTTGGGCATTTCTGTCACTTTTGCTTCATACTTTTGTCGTTTCGATGAAGCCTCCATGATAACAACCACCTCCAGCAGATCAATATCATTAACAATTTCAGGGGTCGACCTATATGTCGACAAATGCCCAACATCTCAGACATCGCGATTTTTGTGAGTAGACTTGAATGCCTGATATATGGTAACATGCTGAGGCTGAAAAAAAGGAGGATCGACATCTGCCAAAATATACGGTACCTCAAAAGCATGTGTTGTAGCTATGGAAATGGAGGTTGTATCTTCCTTCCTTGCTCTCAGCTACGAACCAGCTCCTACAGAAACCCCCACCAAACTGCTTAATTTACCTGGGGATGGTTTATGTTTCCCATAACCCCCCCCCCACCATGCAGTAGCATGCAGGCCAGACGAAACGAGGCGGGCATGTCCCCAAGCCAATCAAAACGTGATGCCTTCTTTTTCTACCCAAGCTTTACTTACCGTGCTGGGAACACAAACTCAGGGCTTTGTGCAGAAACATTAGTCTCATATTTCTGTGCCCAGAATGGGAAAGGAGAGAGAGAGGGGAAGACTTGCGAAGCAAGTTGAAAGCAAAGGTCCACACATCTCACTGGGATGTTCTTCTGCGATGTTTATTAAATCGAGAAACATATGGCCATTGATTATCAGCTCCACCAAGGTTCTACCATTACTCTTACCACAGAAACAGACCCTTCAGCCCTTCTCGTCCGTGCCAAACTATTATTTTGCCTAGTCCCACTGACCTGCACCTTGTCCATCTCTCCCTTGAACTGTCCAAATTTTTTTTCCCTAAAATGTCAAAATTGAGCCCACATTCACCACTTCAGCTGGCAGTTCATTCCACAACCCCCACCACTCTCTGTTTGAAAAATGTTCCCCCCCCCCCAACCCAGGTCCACCTTGCCACCCAAGCTCAGTGGAAAAAGCCTACTTGTATTTACCCGATCTATACCCCTCATAATTTTGTATATATCTCCTAAATTTCCCCTCATTTTACTAAGTCCTGGGGAATAAAGTCCTAACCTGTTTAACCTTTCATTATAACTCAGTTCCTGAAGTCCCAGCAACATCATCTGCACTCTTTCAATCTTATTGTCATCTTTCCAGCAGTTAGCTGACCCAAATTGCATGTAACACTCCAGATTTAACCTCACCAATAACTGATGGCAACCTCAACATACTTCCTCTGATTTATGAAGGCCATTGTGCCAAAAGTTCTCTTTACAACACATTCTACCTCTGGTGCCCCTTCCAGGGAATTATGTATCTGTATTCCCAGGTTCCTCTGTTCTACCTCATCTCTCAGTCTTCAGTCTCATTTTAGGAGACGGGAAAACTAAAGCGATTTTTAAAAAACCCAAAGGAAGCCCCTCACAGAGTAGTGACAGAGATGCATTTTAATAGGCCAACTGATACATGGGGGGGAACAAACGAAATCCTATTCCTCAATGCCCCTTCGAATGGGTAGGATAGAATTCTGAGGACTGCAACTTTTGCCCTCCTTAGTCACACGGAATATGAATGCAGGCCATTCAGCCCTTTGAACCTGTACCGCCCATTCAATACGATCGTGACTGTGTGACCTCAGTACCCTATTCCAGCTTTCTTTCCATTTTTCCTTCCTCCACACAGGCCACATCCAACTCCCTTCTAAGTCTATCTAAGGAACCGGCCTCAGCCATGTTCTATGGCACGGTGTTCACCACAAGTTCACGAGTGAAGAAGCTTGGGGAGGAACGGTCACACAAACCTATTGGAGCATGAGTGACGCGGGTTCAAAGCTGGTGCTGTCTGGAAAGAAGTTTGCATGTCCCCGTCTGTGTAGGGGCTCCTTCACTCCTTCAAAACGTTTGGCGATTGAAAGTTAATGGGCGAATTTTGGGGGTACGGGCCTGTGCGTCTAAATTTAAAAGTTTGATTGCCCCTTCCTTCTTGTTTACATTTCTCCCTTCTGTGCATTTATCTTTTCTTGAGTAGTTATTTTGCATTTCCAATAAGTAGAAATTCTGCTGGCCCACAGGAAAAAGTAGTTTGGGATTACATGTGATGGTATGTATGTAATCTGACAATAAATCTGAACTTCAAAAACAAATCCCCATCTCAGTTCTAAATGGCTTCCCCCTCGTCTTCAGTCTGCGATCCCTTGTTCTGCACTTTCCCCCAACATCCTGCATCTAACCTGTCGAGCTCTGTCGAAATTTTACACGTCTCTGTGAATTCCCGCCTCATACTTCAACATCCCATCAGCTCCAACCACCTGACCTTGCCCCACAATCCCTACTTTGCAAAATATCTATCTGCATTTTAAAATATTAGTCTCCATTGCTTCCCCACCCTCCCCTGAATCTTGAGGCTACGAGTGGAACCAATGTTACGGCCCCTTTTACACCTGTTACACTGCCAGCGACCAGAGTTCGAAACCGACACTGTGCGTAAGGAGTTATTACGTTCTTCCCGTGTCTGTGTGGGTTTCCACCGGGGGCTTCAGTTTCCTCCAACCCTCCAAAAAAAATGGGCAGTGGGGGAGGGGGGGGTTGTAGATTAATTGGGGAAACAGTCCAGAATCGGGTTCTGCCGTCTTGTAACGGTGATGAGAGGAGGGGGTGGAATGCCTGTGCCGTCTGCAGCGCACAACAACCTTCCAGATTTGCGGGTGCTTGGCTGCGGTGAGGGTCTTCTCCCCCCTGGGGAATCATTGCAAGAGGGGTGGAATTTAGGAGCAGGGAGGTTATGCTGCAACTATACCACCGGTGAGGCCACACCTGGAATAGACCGTGCAGTTCTGGTCTCCTTAGTTGAGGATGTACTGGCTTTGTCGGCAGGGGTAGAGGTTCACCAGGTTGATTCCAGAGATGAAGGGGTTAGCCTAAAAGGAGAAATTAAGTCGTCTAGGATTGTACTCGCTGGGATTCAGAAGAACGAGAGGGGATCTTTTAGAAACGTTTAAAATTATGAAAGGCATCAATAGATAGAGGTAAGCAAGTTGTTTCAAATTGGTGGGGGAGAGCAGAAGTAGAGACATAGCCTCAAGATTCAGGGTGGTAGATTTAATTAGGATGGAGATTGAGGAGGAACTGCTTTTCCCAGAGGGTGGGGATTATGTGGATTTGCTGGCCACTGAAGCAGTAAATATGTTTAAGACAAGGTTGGATAGATTTTTGCATAGTTGAGGAATTAAGGGACATGCAGGGGAAGAGTCAGGTCAGTGAAGATGAGCCTATTATCAGATCAGCCACAATCTCATTGGAATGCGGTGCAGGCTTGACAGGCTGGATGGCTGACTCCCGCTCCTATTTCCCATGTTTTCCCCAGATCGCAAGATGCAGCGAGCAGGCAGAGGGCAACGGATCTTCGCGGGTGGATCACAGCAGCTCCAGGGGAGCCTCTCCCCCGTATAGTCCCAGGACACCGCAGCCATGGCCCCACATTGAACTCAGAAATCACTGCATGGGTCAGAGATCCAAACTCACAGTGGGTGGGGGGGGAGGGGGGGGGGGAGCGAAGAAGAACTTGCCAAAGAAACAAGAGAAATTCTGAAAATTTGACATGGGGCTCTAAATTCACCCATGGGACATGGCCACTGCTGATGGAGCTAGCACGAAGTATCCACCTCCTACTGACACCAATGGCAGAAGATGTAAAGTGCCAAATCATTGCATGGTGGCCTTGTATCCACCTCCGAAGAAAGTCAGTGAACAATCCAATAGTTTCACATCAGTGTCACTAATCTAAATTTAAATAATTTTGACGTACAGCACGGTAACAAGCCCTTCTGGTCCATGAGCCTGTACCACTCAATTACACCCAGTTAACCTACAATCCCCATACGTTTTGAAGAGCGGGAGGTGCCCCCCCCCCCCTCCCAGGGAAAACCCACGCAGACAGACAGGGAGAATGGACAAACTCCTTACAATGTTCAAATTTAATTTCCCAGCTGGTCTAGAGGGGATTTGAACTAATAAATTCAGGATCCAAGACACAAATTCCAGCTGTTTGTCCAGTGAATGGACCTGGAGAAGTTTAAAAGGGCAAGTGACCTCCTTAACACATTCAATGAAAGCATGAGAGGGTGGGTTTCATTGCCACTGGGAGTCAGCGGGATCTTAAATTTAGACATACAGCAGGGTAACGGGCCCTTCTGGCCCACGACCCCTCACAGACACAAAAAAAACGTACAAAATCCTTACAGATTTGAACCCAGGTCGCTGGCACTGTAACACTGTTTATGCTAATCGTGAGCAGTGACAATTTGTTCTGATTTGTTGCATGAGGAACAAAGGCAACCAGGGAGATGGGAGACCCACCGAGGGGTGGACTTAAAACTGGGAAGGAGACGATATCGGACCCACATCCTCTCTGTGTGACCGGTTCCAACCAGAAGTGCTTACTTGTTCCATCATCCGGCTCGAAGCTGCCAGAGCTGTTCCACGTTGGATTGGCATTCCCGTAGTACTCGTCCGAGTTGGCAGGATCCGTGTAATCGGCAGGATTGAATGTCCTGAAACAAAGACACAGAACGCCTGAGGCTTAGCCACCTCGGGCGAGAGCGCAGCAGCCCCCCCACTTCCATCTTGGCATGGCAGCAAAGGCAGCGCAGTTTCAGAGATAACCGTGGCTCAGCCGGATGGTTGTGGAGGCCTTCGGAGTACCTTAGGCGCAAATCCCTCTGCCCTGAGCGTTCCAGGGCAGTGCCAAACAAGTGGGCCCTGCCGCCCAGCACGCTGGAAATTAAATACAGCTCCTGGGTTGTAAATTACCAGAGAAGGATCCTGAGAGAGTAATGCTATTTTTTGGAGAGCAGGGTTCCAGGTATCATCCCACAAGGAGGTAACCCCCCCCGCCCCCCACAAACCCTGGCTTCACCAAAGGCACACTTGCGGCATTCACAGACATCACTTTATGAATGAGATACCGAAGCCAGGCTGCGGGGGAAAAGTTTCCACGGACATCAGTGCCTCATCCATGGGGGTTAATGTATTTCCTGCACGGACCTCCCTCAGGAGGTGGGTTAGCCTGCCCAAGAGGCAGACGAGCCTCCTTTAAAAAAATAATTTTCATGAAACCGATAACTCTGTAGACATTGCGACTGCAGCAGATACATCTGTGATCTGTTCTGGCTGTATCCCAGAATGGACGCATGTCAGAATGACCCTGTATCCTTGTTATAGTTTGCCATCAAAGCTAGCTATCGCGAGAGGTGTTACTTTCCATAGATAGGCCCGACCTTCACCGTAATCGTGTCGTTTTTATATTTTTTAAATTTTATTTCACCCCCTCCCCCTTTGAATCAGGTCCAAGTGTCTGTGCTCTCTCAGCGTGGTGTCGCCTTGGAGGTTAAGTTGCCAATTTTGTCATTAGAGCAGTTGGGTGGGGGGGAGAACACTGGGCTCACAGGATGAACCCACCAAGGTAGGGCGACCAGGGCTCACTGAGCTGTCGGCCTGAACGAAATTGCTGGAAGTTTGGGTTGCATTTGCAGGTTGCCTGTAGGAGCCAGCGGAGAGAGGCGGATAGGAGGAGGGAAGGGGAGGAGGTGGAGATAAGATGAGTGGAAAGTGACAGGGGGGCATTATGTGCTTTGGATACATGTCCGCAGCTGTCATAGAACGGTCGCTGCCCAGGGAACAAAACGGCAGTTGTTTGCAAAACACTGCAAGTTGGAACAGTGGGTGACAATCTTTAGGATGAGACAGAGATCGGATCCAGCTAATCATCATCGGGGAGGGGGGGCGGGGGGGTTTCAGTCGTATATGTGGATGGCCGCAAGTTACAAAGGTTGTAAGTCAGGGAATACCTGTACACAAAAATACTGAGGAAAAAATCAGCAGGTCTCTCCACCTCCATAGGAAGCAAAGATATACAGTACAACACCGATTATCCAAAATCTCATTCTCCAAAATCCTCAGTTAACCAAAGTTTCCGATAAATGAGGACCTCTGGCTCCTGGTGCCGAAGCAGTGAACCTTGAGCTCTCCCGGCAGCAGTGGGGACCTCGGGCTCCTGGTGGGGAACTGTTGGTGATTGGCGGTGGCCAGCACTTTTTTTATTTTAATGCTTAAAGCCTTACCTTGTAGTTTAAACATGGTTAAAAGTCATTTGCTGTTGCTATTGGGCTGTTTTTTTTTAAAAATGACCAGTTCTCAGAAAAGAAAATTCTGAAATAGGCTCAGTCCCGACCATTTGGATAATTGGAGTTGTACTGCACGACCAATGTTTCAGGCCTGAGCCCTTCATCAAGGTAGGAGAAGAGAGAAGGCAGGTGTCTGAATAAAGAGGTAGGAAGGGGCAGGGGAAGGAGCACCAGCCAACAGGCAAAAGACCACAGGTCGACATGGATAGAGAGCAAAAGAAAAAAAAAAAACAATTGATTGGTAGAGGGGGTGGTGGAGGACTGAAGACATAGAGAAAGAGAGGAAAAAGGGGTGGTAAGGTGGAGAAAACAGGTGGGAAGAGAGAGTGAGACAGATACACAGAGACATGGGGTGGGGAGCTAGAAGAAAGGAGACACAGGGATAGGGAGCAAGGGTGTCTTGGGGGGGGCTAATATAAACTGGAGAAATCTGTGGATGGGAAAGGGCTGAATGGGTTTGGGCCTAATGTAGGCAAGTGGAACTAAAGTAGGAGTGCATGTGGTTCAGGACATATAAGCAAGGATTCCCTGCTGTGGCCCTCCATAATAGCCACTGAACCTGGTAGGGGGGGGGGGGGAGGGAGGGAGGGATACTCCATGGGATGCACAGAGACACAAACGACTGGAGAGAGACAAAGTGAGTCAGGCGGAGTGAGGGTTGGGAACGGAAGGGACCGTCAACGTTCGCAGCCGAGACCCTCCGCCCGCCCCAACAGGAGCTGATCAACCTGCCGAGCCCCTTCCAGCAGTTTGCTTTTAGTTAGTGGACGGAGTGGCCGTGGGGCATCTCAAAACAGCCAATGCAAGTCTTCAAGCGCCAAATTTCAATCATCTGGTTGAGAGGACCAGATATCAATTCCTTCGGGAAAGCGTCGTGAAGAAACCATCTGCTCAAGGACAGTTAAGCCAGCGTGTTACACACCCTGTGAAGTAAACCAGTTGGTGGAGTGCAATTTAGCTTCCGTAGTTCAGAAATCCAAAGGGACAAGGAGGATGCTTCCCTCAGAAACGTCAACACTTGCCCCGTACATAATTCCAGGTATTCAGCATCAGAAATTTCCTCTGATATCAAGAGTGGCTTGAATCTAGACCTGAGAAGCTTTGCTATCTTAAAATTCCTTGGAAACTGACTTCTTTATGGACCGATTTTGCTGCAAAGTTTATGAAAAGCAACTTACCCCATTCCTTGGGCAGAAAACCTTCCACCTCTTCGGCCCAAACCTAGGGAACAGAAGAGAATTGGATATGCAAGGCTTATCGCTACCAACAAGGAAATCCTGGTCCCATTTCCCCACGTCTACATCAAGAGCAGACCGGATGAGTGAAGCCAGGCACGGGGAGGGGAGAGGTTCTGCTCCTGATAGGGAATTGCAGGAGGCACTGAACATAGCTCAGAACGTCGACCAAACTCTCCATACCCCTCCTTCGCCCCCCTCTACAACCTCCCGCTGCCTGGGATCTGTCCCACCCCATCTTCTTCCATCGGGGATGAGGCTCAAGCCTGTGAAAGGGCACACCAATGGGCTCGGTCCCCACAGCCATCAGGCTCCTGAATAAACCCCACGACAGGTACTTTCATGCTACCCTTGCTTGATTGCACTGTCATCCTCTTTTTGACAAATTGTGCTCTTTACATAAATGTTGGAGAAGCCCGTTAAAGTCCGCTCCGAGCAGAAGCCTTCCGACCTAAACTGAGAAATTTCTTCGGCCAGAGGTAGATGAATCTGTGGAATTTGTTGCCACAGGCTGTTGTGGAGGCCAGGTCAATGGGTGTATTTAAAGCTTGATTAGCCAGGGCATCAAAGGTTATGGGGAGAGGGCCGGGCAGTGGGACTATGGGAAAATTGATTAGCTCATGATTGAATGGCGGGGCAGACTTAATGGGCTGAATGGCCGATATCTACTCGTATGACTTATGGTGGGAGCTCACATATCCTGAAAAGGCTCCAGGACAAGACAGAGAAGACTGCATGGCAGAGGGGCAGGACTCTGGGCTGAGGCCTCTGCCCCACGGATATTCAAATGGGCTGCTGCAGGAAGGACATCACAAAACTGGAACGGGTGCAGGGTGACGAGCTGAAAAACCCTCCCGTGTCACCCCCAACACCCCTGAGACACTTAGCCCAATTACAGAAAAAGAGTATACACCAAGAACCATGGGCAGCATGCTATTACAATGCCAGGCTCCAATCCGGAGCTGTCAGTAAGGAGTTTGTACATTCTCTCCCATGCCCGGGTGGATTTCCTCTGGGTGCTCTGGTTTCCTCTCTCCCTCCTGAAACATACAGCGTTGTTGTTAATTGGGCATTATGGGTCTCAATGGGCTTCTACCAGGCTGTAAATAAAACAATACTCAGGACTGAGTTTGGGAACAACAATACTAACCCCACCCCCTGCCACCCCCTCCCCCCCCCCACCCCCCGAGTGCAAAACCCTCCAAATGGTAGTGGACACAGCCCAGGACATCACAGGCAAAACCCTCCCCACTACTGAATACATCTACAAGGAACACTGCAGAGATCATCGAGGATCCGTGCCACCCAGCACACACTCTGTTCTCGCTACTATCATCAGGAATGAGGTATCAGTGCCACGAGACTCGCACAACCAGGTTCAGGGATAGCTGCTACCCCTCCACCATCAGACCCCTCAATAACAAACTCAATCAGGGACTCATTTAAGGACTCTTATTTCTTTTTGTTCTCTCTTTATTGCACAGTTTGTTTACATGTTTTATGCGTATTTTTTCACTACCAATTAATGGTAATTCTGCTACACCTGCAGATAAAAGGAATCTCAGGGTTGTATGTACTCTGATAATAAATCTGAACAGAAGATGATGGTGAACACACTGACTCCCTGAGGGAGGTTACCTCAACACCGCGTTCTAAAGCGTGCTTACCTCTGCCTCTGCCACGTCCTCGCCTTCCTCTCTCGGAGGTCCTGCCGAAGGTTCCACTGCTCTTTGCTCCGTCGAGCCCGTTCTCCTGACCTCGAACTGCACAGTGGAGGAAACCCATCCGAGGGGAGGGTTACATGTTACCAGGTTGCTCGGTAACCCAAGAGGGGGCATCCGCTAAACAATCCCCACGTCTACGAATCGCTCGACACCAAGTGCTCTCGTGGTCAGGGAGATGGAAAAAGAAAATGGCGGTGCTGCTGCAACCACTGGTGTGGACCAGGGAGAGCAGGGAGTGGAGACGCAGCACTGGTCCGCAGAGTCCACTGCCCAGTCATGACTCCAACAGCTCCATACGGGCTGTTAGAGCAGCCAGTGGTGTATTTATTTTTTTAAAACTCCCCCAACCATAAAGGTTTGTGCCCAAGATGGTGGTGCCTGTGTTCGGCAGCATACTATGAGAGGTTGCATACTCCGGGGGAGCAGCAGATCACCAGAAATGAGAACACCCGCAAACCCCCCACCCACCCCCCGGCGATTGAGAAGCCTAAGACAAACCTACAGGATGGCGACCACGGCAGCAGTCCTAACAGGATATCGGTTTTAGATGGGTGCCTGGAGTGCATTGACAGGGTGTGTTGGTAGAGGCTGGTACTAGAGGGACATTTAAAAGGCTCAAGATAAGCACATGAAGCTATAAAAATAAAGGGTTATAGGCATGAGGAAGGGAAGGGTTAGATTGTTGAGATGGTTTACATAGGTCGCCTCAACATTATGGGCTGAAGGGCCGGTACTGTGCTGACACGGTAGCAACGTCACATGCTGGCGAATGTGTTGAAGGTGAGATGATGTGTGAGGCAAGGTTTATTTTGCGTGAAGAATTAGTAGGTGTGTGGAAATGCATTGTCGGGGATGGTGTTGGAGGCTGGTACAATAGGGACATTCAGACAGGCCCGTGGATGCAAGAGAAATTAGAGGGTTCTGGATGTGAGGGAGGGAAAAACTCATTCGCTGTAGTGTCTTACACAAAAGGGTTGGAGAAACTCAGCAGGTCATGCACCAGCTGTGGGAAGATTAACGAATGTGGTGTAGGTTTACATTGGGTGGCACAACACAGTGGGCTGTACAGTGCTGGATGAAGGAGGGCTCGAGAGGGAATTTTACAAAATCCCTGGTATCCAGCACCTTTGGGGATTAGTAGATGCCGGTTAAGTGCATATTCCAGTTGCTTGAAATTTCATGCTGCGCAGATTGGCGAACAAACGGCAATTTTAAACTTCTGGTTTTTCACTATTTATTTTCTGTGATTTTTTTTGCCAGTTGCTTGAATTCCGGTATATCTGCCATGATGTAATGGCATAATAGATTCAATGGGCTCAATGGCCCAACTTCGCTCCAAGGTCCTGTGCTTTACATAAGTATGCTCAGCAGGTCAGGTAGCATCCATAGGGAGCAAGCCCAGGCCCAAAGCGTAGATGCTTCCTCACCTGCTTTGTGAGCTTGGATTCTGTGCACCTGCCCCAGCATCTGCAGACTCCCGCGGTGGGACTGTGAGAACACCCATCAAGACACTTACATTCTCGGCCCCGGCTGGTGCCCCTTCCTCTCCTGCCTCCACCCACGCGCCTTCGGCTAAACTCTCGGTCTCGGTCACGGATCTCTTTGCCCTCTTCGGTCCCTTCTGCCTGGCCAGCTTCCTTTTGTCCAGCCAAGCTCTTCTTCTTGCCCACCATTTCCCAAGAATCCTGCGGGGATGGGAGGAAAAACCACAGAGTGAGCAGAGGGGTGAAGAGGCCAGAGAAGGAACAACAAATCCTCAATTACAGAGGGACAGATTTTGGGTTTTTTTTTAAATGCTGAACCTTCTTCCCCAGGTGAGAGAACACTCATGTTTATTACTTGTACCTCCAAACAAAATAGTTTATCCAGACCACGATGCACACATGTACGCACAGGCAAGCACAGGCAAGGGCGTGCACGAGCACGCACACAAAAACCAAAAGTAAATGAACATAAAGATAGGATTTAAAATAAATATATATTACTATTTGGGAATTATTTACTTGGTTACAGGACAAAGTTCATCACAGCCTGTGGGAGCCTGCAACTTTGTCCACCCAAGTGCAAATTAAATTACTGCAATATGCCAAAACAGAAAAACTGTTTATAAACATCAGTTTGTGTAAAAAAAGCGATCCTTCCACAGAATTGACTTCAGTGGCCCTCGAGGTTACGGCTCGAGTTAGTTCAAGTTATCATCTGGTTGTATATATGGAACCCGACACACATACATACACAATCACAGACATACACAAAGATAGAATTTTTTTTAAAGTTATACTTTGGGGTGGTTTACTTGGTTACATCAGTCTCACAGCTTCCAGAAAGAAGCCATCCACCAGTCTGGCAGTCCTGATTTTAACGCTCCTGACCCTCCTTCCTGACGGTAGTGGGTCAAAGATCCTGTGTGATGGTTGGAAAGATCTGTGATAACTCTTTGAACCCTATTTAAGCAACACTCCTGGTGACTTTATTCTCTGGAGTACAGAGACAGCCATTCTTTTTTGAAATTTTTTATTTTTCACACTATAAACCATATTGACAAAGATACATACAGACATTTTTCTTCTTAAATATATTGTGTTGTTTTCTCCCCCTTTTTCCCCCCTCCCTTCCCTCCTTCCCTCACCCCCTTCCCCATTTATTTGAAGTTCAATCTATAAGATACATTAAACCCGTTAAACAATGTTGTCACTTAATAAAAATAAACAAGAAATTTTACTGAGTCAGTTCTTTTCATTATCTTCTCCTTCTGTCATTTTAGGTGGTGGAAGTCCACGGTAGGATTTCTCTATTGTATTTCATGTATGGCTCCAATATTTGTTCGAATATTGTAATGTTATTTCTTAAATTATAGGTTATTTTTTCTAATGGAATACATTTATTCATTTCTATGTACCATTGTTATATTCTCAAGTTGTCTTCTAATTTCCAGGTTGACATAATACTTTTTTTGCTACAGCTAGGGCTATCATAACAAATCTTTTTTGTGCACCATCCAAATCGAGTCCAAATTCTTTGTTTCTTATATTACTTAGGAGGAAGATCTTTGGGTTTTTTGGTATATTGCTTTTTGTGATTTTATTTAATATCTAGTTTAGATCTTCCCAAAATTTTTCCACTTTCTCACATGTCCAAATTGCATGAATTGTTGTTCCCGTTTCCTTTTTACAGCGAAAACATCTGTCTGATACTGTTGGGTCCCATTTATTTAACTTTTGAGGTGTGATGTATAGCCTGTGTATCCAGTTATATTGTATCATGCGTAACCTCGTGTTTATTGTATTTCTCATAGTTCTGGAGCATAACTTCTCCCATGTTTCAATCTTTATCTTTATGTTTAGATCTTGTTCTCATTTTTGTTTAGGTTTACCATTTGTTTCCTCGTTCTCCTTTTCTTGCAGTTTAATGTACATGTTTGTTACAAATTTTTTAATTATCATTGTGTCTGTAATCACATATTCAAAATTTCTTCCTTCTGGTAACCTCAGACTGTTTCCCAATTTGTCCTTCAAGTAGGATTTCAGTTGGTAGTATGCAAACATTGTATCGTGAGTTATATTATATTTATCCTTCATTTGTTCAAAGGATAATAATTTATTTCCCGAAAAACAATTTTCTATTCTTTTGATCCCTTTTCTCTCCCATTCTCTAAAGGAAAGGTTATCTATTGTGAAAGGGATTAGCTGATTTTGCGTCAATATTAGTTTTGGTAATTGGTAATTTGTTTTATTCTTTTCTACATGAATCTTCTTCCAAATGTTGAGCAGATGATGCAATCCCGGTGAATTCCTACGTTGCACCAATTTTTCATCCCAATTATATAATATATGTTCAGGTATCTTCTCCCCTATTTTATCTAGTTCTAATCTGGTCCAATCTGGTTTTTCCTTTGTTTGATAAAAATTTGATAGGTATCTTAATTGTGCGGCTCTATAATAATTCTTAAAGTTTGGTAGTTGTAAGTCTCCTTGTTTGTACCATTCTGTTAATTTATCTACTGCTATCCTCAGTTTCACCCCTTTCCACAAGAATTTCCTTACTATTTTCTTTATCTCCTTGAAGAATTTCTCTGTTAGGTGTATTGGTAATGACTGAAATAGGTATTGTATCCTTGGGAAAATATTCATTTTAATACAGTTTATCCTTCCTATCAGTGTTAGTGGTAAGTCCTCCTAATGCTCTAAGTCGTCTTGTAATTTTTTCATTAATGGATGATAATTGAGTTTATATAGATGGCCGAGGTTTTTATTTAGTTGTATACCTAGGTATCGCATTGCTTGTGTTTGCCATCTAAATGGCGATTCTTTCTTAAACTTTGTGAAATCCGCATTATTCATTGGCATTGCTTCACTTTTATTTGCATTGATCTTGTACCCCGATACTGCTCCATATTCCTTCAATTTCATATGTAATTCTTTTATTGATATTTCTGGTTCTGCAAATAGACTGATTTTATATTCCTTCTCTTTTATTTTTATCCCTTTTATTTTATTTTCTGTTCTTATCAGTTCTGCTAGTGGTTCTATAGCTAACGCGAACAGTAAGCGAGATAGTGGACATCCCTGCCTTGTTGATCAGCTCAAGTTAAATTGTTTTGATATATATCCATTTACTGTCACTTTCGCCAATGGCCCCTTATATAATGCTTTAATCCAATTAATATATTTCTCTGGTAGGCTGAATTTTTGTAGTACTTTGAATAAATAATTCCATTCTACTCTGTCAAAGGCCTTCTCTGCGTCTAAAGCAACCGCTACTGTTGGAGTTTTATTTCCTTCTTCTGTATGAATTAAGTTAATAAATTTACAGATATTCTCTATTGTTCGTCTTTTTTTAATAAATCCAGTTTGGCCTAGATTTACTATTTTTGGTACATAGTCGGCTAATCTGTTTGCTAATAGTTTAGCTATTATCTTATAATCTGTGTTAAGTAAAGATATTGGTCTATATGACGCTGGTGCAAGTGGATCTTTCCCTGTCTTTGGTATTACTGTAATTATTGCTGTTTTGCATGAATCTGGTAAGCTTTGTGTTTTATCAATCTGGTTGATTACTTTCAGGAGGGGAGGAATTAATAAGTCTTTAAATGTTTTATAGAATTCTATTGGGAATCCATCCTCTCTTGGTGTTTTATTGTTTGGTAATTTTTTTAATATCTCCTGTAATTCTTCTATTTCAAATGGTTTTATTAATTTATTTTGCTCCTCTGTTTGTAATTTCGGTAGTTCAATTTTAGTTAGAAATTCATCTATTTTGTCTTCTTTCCCTTCGTTTTCAGTTTGATATAATTGCTCATAGAATTCCCTGAAGTTTTCATTGATCTCCGTTGGATTATATGTAATTTGTTTGTCCTTTTTCCTTAATGCCAACACCATTCTTTTAGTTTGTTCTGTCTTAAGCTACCACGCTAGAATTTTGTGCGTTTTTTCTCCTAGCTCATAAAATTTCTGTTTTATCTTCATTATGTTCTTCTCCACTTTATATGTTTGTAGTGTTTCATATTTTATTTTTTTAAGTGCCAATTCTCTTCTTTTAGTTGTATCTTCCTTTACTGCTAATTCTTTTTCTATATTTGTTATTTCCCTTTCCAACTGTTCTGTTTCCCGATTGTAGTCCTTCTTCATCTTGGTTATATAACTTTATACTATGGGACGCTTTATATAACTATGGGACGCTTTATATAATTATGGGACGCTTTCATTGCGCCCCATAGTATAAACTTATCTTTCACTGATTCCGTATTTATTTCAAAGTACATTTTAATTTGTCGTTCAATGAATTCTCTAAAATCCTGTCTTTTAAGTAGCATGGGGTTTAATCTCCATCTATATATTCTTGGTGGGATGTCCTCTAGCTCTATTGCCAATAACAGGGGTGAGTGGTCCGATAATAGTCTAGCTTTATATTCTGTTTTCCTAACTCTCCCTTGAATGTGGGCTGATAACAGAAATAGGTCTATCCTTGAATATGTTTTATATCTACCCGAATAGTATATTCCTTTTCCTTTGGGTGTTGTTTCCTCCATATATCCAAAAGTTGCATTTCTTGCATCGATTTAATTATAAATTTGGTTACTTTGTTCTTTCTGTTAGTCTTTTTTCCAGTTTTACCCATGTTTGAGTCCAAATTAAGGTTAAAATCCCCTCCTATTAGTATGTTCCCTTGCGTATCTGCTATCTTCAAAAAGATATCTTGCATAAATTTTTGATCTTCTTCATTAGGTGAATTTACATTGAGTAAATTCCAAAATTCTGAATATATCTGACATTTTATCATTACATATCTCCCTGCTGGATCTATTATTTCCTCTTCTATTTTGATTGGTACATTTTTATTGATTAATATAGCTACTCCTCTGGCTTTTGAATTATATGATGCTGCTGTTACATGTCCTATCTAATCTCTCTTTAATTTCTTGTGTTCCGCTTCAGTTAGATGTGTTTCTTGTACGAATGCTATCTCATTTTTTTCTTTTTTCAGTAAATTTAACAGTTTCTTCCTTTTGATTTGGTGATGTATTCCATTAATATTTAAAGTCATATAGTTCAACATAGCCATTTCATACTTTGTTTATCTTTCCTTTCCGTTTCCTCATCACCACCTTCCCTTCTTATCCATTTCTGCTTTCTTTTTTTGAACACATTATAAGACAACATTTCTAAAACATAAGATATTTTCACTATTCTCATATCTAAAATTCCTTTAACCCCAATAGTCCCTCCCCTTCCTGAATTGCCCTTTGTCCCTTGTCGGGCAACCACATCTCCCCTCTCCATTTGGATTTGCGAATCCGCTCGCAAGTGTCAACTGATTTCGCAGTGATTGTAATTCTTCCCCACGCAGCCCCCCCAGAAAAGATTTTAATCTTCATATATAACAAAGGTCACTCTCTTAATTCCCTCCTTACTTCCTTTCTTCCCTTTCTTTCCCTTCTTTCCCTTCTTAGTTCTTACCTATACTCTATTTTTTATATATACACACACATATATATATATATATATATACATACACACATATACATATATATATTATATACACACACATATAGTTTGTTGTCATTTTTGTTCTTGTTACATCTCTTCATCTCTCTGTCTGTTTTGTAGTTGTTTTGCAAATTTTCGTGGTTCTTCCTGATCCGAGAATAGTTTGTTTTGCTGTCCCGGAATAACTATTTTAAGTATTGCTGGGTATTTTAACATAAATTTATAACCTTTTTTCCATAGGGTCGTTTTTGCTGCATTGAACTCCTTCCTCTTCTTCAGGAGTTCAAAACTTATATCTGGATAGAAAAAAATTTTTTGACCCTTGTATTCCAGTGGTTTTTTGTCTTCTCTTATTTTATTCATTGCCTTCTCCAATATATTTTCTCTTGTTGTATATCTTAGGAATTTTACTAAAATGGATCTTGGTTTTTGTTGTGGTTGTGGTTTAGGGGCTAATGTTCTGTGTGCCCTTTCTATTTCCATTTCTTCCTGAAATTCATGTCTTCCTAGGACCCTGGGGATCCATTCTTTAATAAATTCTTTCATATTTTTGCCTTCTTCATCTTCCTTAAGGCCCACTATCTTTATATTGTTTCTTCTATTATAATTTTCCATTATATCTATCTTCTGAGCTAACAGCTCCTGTGTTTCTTTAACTTTTTTATCAGATTCTTTTAATTTCTTTTTTAAGTCATCTACTTCCATTTCTATGGCTGTTTCTCGTTCTTCCACCTTGTCTACTCTTTTTCCTATATCTGACATGATCTTTCTTTGGCTTGGCTTCGCGGACGAAGATTTATGGAGGGGGTAAAATGTCCACGTCAGCTGCAGGCTCGTTTGTGGCTGACAAGTCCGATGCGGGACAGGCAGACACGATTGCAACGGTTGCAGGGGAAAATTGGTTGGTTGGGGTTGGGTGTTGGGTTTTTCCTCCTTTGCCTTTTGTCAGTGAGGTGGGCTCTGGGGTCTTCTTCAAAGGAGGTTGCTGCCCGCCAAACTGTGAGGCGCCAAGATGCATGGTTTGAGGCGTTATCAGCCCACTGGCGGTGGTCAATGTGACAGGCACCAAGAGATTTCTTTAGGCAGTCCTTGTACCTTTTCTTTGGTGCACCTCTGTCACGGTGGCCAGTGGAGAGCTCGCCATATAACACGATATAACATGATCATCTCTAATCTATTCACTTTTTCTTCTGTACTTTCTATTCTTCTTTTTATTTCACTGAATTCTTGTGACTGCCATTCTTTTACTGATTCCATATATTCTTTAAAAAAAATATATCCATGTACTTGCCCTTCCCTTCATCTTCCATTTCTCTGTGTTCTTCCTCCTCTTCTTCTGAGTCCACTCCAGGGTCTGTGTCCTTTACCTCTGTCTCTTCTGGTTTTCTTGTTGGGTTGTTTTATTTTGTTGGGTATTTTTGGTCTTATTTTTATTAGAAGTGTCTTGGTGTTGGTCTTCTTCCTCTGGGTTGGTCATCTGTTGTTTCCTTGATTTCTTAATTTTACTCTCTTCCTTCTTGTTCTCGTTATTTTCTATGTTTTCCTCTTGCTGTTGTGTTGTAGTTGCCTGTTTCAGCTGTGGAGATCTACTCCTCAGCTGGTCCCCCCTCCCGTCAGTGTTATTTTTGTCTTGCGCATCGCACTTTTGTTTGGCTCCATGAGCCATTTTTGTAGTCCCGAGTTCGGGGCTTCGACTGACCTCAGGGAGCGGGCTTCTCTCTCCACGGCGGGCCTCCTCGTACAGGTAAGGCCTTCACCTTCTTCTTCCGACGTCTTTCCTTCTTCTTTTCTTCCCGTTTTTGGTTTTTCTTTCTTCGCTGCCATTTTCTCCACACTTTTACTTTGACTTTGTTATGGTTTTTATGTTTGTGCCTTTGTTTTTTCTCTATCTTTTTTTAACTATTCTGGAGAGGGGTGGAGTTCCCCTACCGGCCACTACTCCATCACGTGACTCCCCTGAGACAGCCATTCTTAATGGGGATCACAACACATGGAAAAAGCCATATTTTCTTTCACCTCATATAACATAAATATTTTTAATGTAGTTGGTAGGAGAGCAGTACAGAAGAAACCAAATCTTGACTGCTACACAGCGTGAAGGGGGCCCATAAATTGTGAGCAGAGTCTTACGGGGGCAATGGCCAAAAAAGTTTGAGAAAGGCTGATGTAGAAGAATGAGGGGAAATTTGACAGAGATATACAAAATTATGAGGGGTATAAAGTTTAAACATACAGCACGGTAACAGCACTTTTGGCCTACGAGCCCGTGCCTTCCAATTGACCTACAACCCCCAGTATGTTGCTTTTGTACGATGGGAGGAAACCAGAGCACCTGGAGGAAACCCATGCAGACTCAGGGAGAATGTTTAAACTCCTTACCGACAGCCCAAGAGATTTGGTCCCTGGTGCTGTAACAGGTTGCCCCACAATGTTAACTGTGCCAGTTAGAGTAAATGCAAGTAGTCTATTTTCCACCGAGCTTAGGTGAGAAAATAACTAGAGGACATCAATTAAGGTTGAAAGGGAAAAGTTTAAAGGGAACACGAGGGCGAGCACCTTCCAACAGAGATTGGTGAGAGCGTGGAACAAGATGAAGAGGTGAATACGGGCTCCATTTTGACATTTAAGAAAAATGTGGACAGGTACATGGATGGGAGGGGTACAGAGGGAAATGGTGCAGGTCAGAGGGATGGCCAAAAAAAAGTTTGGCAAGGACTAGTCGGGCAAAAGGGCCTGTTTCTGAGTTGAAATGCTCTATGAATGTCATCAACAGAAGAGTGGGAGCCTCCAGCAAGAGCAGGTTGAGGCAGTTCTGGCTGCCTAGCCACTTGAAGGACTCAGCAAGTTGAATGAGATGGAAGCTGCCGGGACAGGAGGACTCAAGTTATGCGGAGAGGCTGGGTCTTTCCACCCAAGAGCAAAGACGGGCAGGGACATCATAGAAGTTTTATACAACGGCAACAGGCCTGGATGAAATGAATGCTCACATATTTCTTTCCTCAAAATAATTCTAGAACTGGAGGGCAGATTTAAGGTGGGGGGGGCAGGGAGAGATTTAGGAGGGAACAGGGATTTTTTATTCCCACTCAAGAGGGTGGCCAATTTGCCAGTGGAAAGTTATTCTATTCATATATTCAAAAGACACTTGGACAAATACAGTAAAACCCCTGTTATCCGGAATTTAAGCAACTGGCTGCCTCAAGCAACCGGGGAAAAAAATGTTTAAAATTAACACACCTTGCTGTTAGTTCGCCAATCATGCAGTGTGCAATCTCAAGCAACCAGAAAATACACTTATCTGGCATCTACCAAGTCCCATAGGTGCTGGATCCCAGGGGTTTTTAGTTTTTTAGATGAGGAATGAAACACGAAAATCTGCAGACGCTGCAATCGTAGTAAAAACACAGATATGCTGGAGGGTTTCAGCCACTCTCGTGGGAAGTAAAGATCAGCAACCAACATTTCAGGCCTGAGCCCTTCCTCAAGGTATGAGTAAAGAGCAGGCAGGCGCCTGAATTAAAAGAAAGAGCACAGGAGGAACACAGCCCAGCAGGCAGAAGGTGCTAATTGGATATGGAGAGGGGCCCAGGAGCGAGGAAGGTGAGAATTGATGGGGGAGGGAGGGGGGGCGGTTTGGCTCTGTGAATGCACAGCTGGGGTAGGGGAGACGGAGAAGGGGTGGTGGCAGCTAATGGAAACCGGAGACGTTAATGCCATCTGGTTAGAGGGTACCCAGAGGTGTTGATTCTCCAATTTGTAGGTGGCCTCAGTCTGGCAGTGCATCAGTCCACGAACAGACATGTCAGCGAGCCCGTACCGCCCAATTACACCCAACTGACCTACAAACCCAATACTTTTGAAATGGTGAAAGGAAACGCAGGCAGACACGGAGAACGCCGTAACTCCTTACAGACAGCACCGGATTTGAACTCGGGTTGCTGGTGCTGCAACAGCATTGCACTAACCGCTTCGCTAACAGTGCCACTCAATATCAGGCAGTGTAACTAGACAGGGAAAGCAGTGAGAGAAAGGGACATGCCTAATGAACACACACCCCACCATCTGCTGCACTGGTTCCCATTCGTACACACAAGTCCTACCGTGTCCGGGTTTCCTTCCAGGAGAACATTGATGGCCCTGTTGACATCACCATTGCAGTCGTGCAGAGCAATCATGCACTCATCCTGGTTTTTGCCCGTGATGTCAATCAGCTGTGGGACAGAAGAGGGAATGGCGTCAGTGGTCATTACAAGTTGCAGAGCGAGGCCACGAAGGGTGGGGGGGGAAGACACTCCAGGGGCCTTCACGCTCCCTGGCAGGAGGCAGCAATCTAAGCAAGAATAAAAGGCTGCACCCTCCCACATCCCCCCCCCCCGCCCACCCACTGGCAAATAAACGCAGCACCTCCCCCCTCTCCTACCCCGCCATCCCATTCTCCACCCACGATAGGGCCCGGTTTCTGCATAGAATTGGAGGGGCAGTGCCTCAGGCAACTAAACTCCCGCAAATCACTGACTCACAATCTTGCTCAAAAGGACGCTTGATGCATTGGACCTGGGCTGATCCTTTAAACCAGTGGTTTTCAAATTTTCTCTCTCCTCTCACACACCACCTAAAATGTCCGTCAAGAATTTAGAAAAATCACTGAGCAAGAAGGAAATTCTATGCTTCTTTCACCCATCCCAGGCCCAAAAAAATTACATCAGATTTCTCTTCTTTATAAGAAAACTTCAGCCAAAACCCCCAGGAAACACCTTTAATCTTACTGCCAACTTGCCAAATGTTAAATGGATCTGGGGGTTGCATATTGGTGGATTG
Organism: Narcine bancroftii; assembly: GCF_036971445.1. Lineage (NCBI taxonomy): Eukaryota > Metazoa > Chordata > Chondrichthyes > Torpediniformes > Narcinidae > Narcine > Narcine bancroftii. The sequence continues at coordinate 186,183,862 of NC_091473.1, forward strand.
GGGACTGGTCAAGCAGCAGAAGGCAGAGTTAGGATAAATGAGCCTTTCTCTGGCTAGCAATATGTGGTTCGTGCTACAAAGATTGGTGTTAGGCTCACGGTTGTCTTCATCGAGTTGGATGGAAGAGCAACACATCTACATTTGCTAATGATGTTAAATTCAGAAGAAAAGCAAATGTGAAGAGGACAGAGTCTCTACATATACTGAATGTACTCGCGTAAAAGTCGATCTCATAAAAGTGTACCCCATATTTTTGGCCAAAAAATCTGGAACTTTCCATATATCTTGTGTAAAAGTCGGCCCTAATCTTTCACCTCAACCCACAGCCACCTGCAGCCCAGAGCTCCGAATGCCTCGGCCACACACTAGCGCCTCAGGGCTGCCTGCCCATCAGAGCTCCTGACGCATCAAGCACAGACTTGCGCCTCCGGCTGCCTACCCCTCGGAGCTCCTGGCACGTCAAACGTTGACTCGCGCCTTGCACCCCGGTTGTCTACCCCTCGGAGCTCCTGGAACGTCAAACGTGGACTCGCGCCTTGCACCCCGGTTGTCTACCCCTCGGAGCTCCTGGCACGTCAAACGTGGACTCGCGCCTCGGCACCCGGCTGTCTACCCATCGGAGCTCCCAATGTGTGAAACGCAGACTAGCACCTCGGGTCCCTGGCTGCCTACCCATTGGAGCTCCTGGCACATCAAACGTGGACTCGCGCCTTGCACCCCGGTTATCTACCCCTCGGAGCTCCTGACACGTCAAACGTGGACTCGCGCCTCGGCACCCCGGATGTCTACCCCTCGGAGCTCCTGGCACGTCAAACGTGGACTCGCGCCTCGGCACCCGGCTGTCTACCCATCGGAGCTCCCAATGCGTGAAACGCAGACTAGCACCTCGGGTCCCTGGCTGCCTACCCAATGGAGCTCCTGACACGTTGAACGTGGACCTGCGCCTCAGCCCTGGCTGCCTACTCAGAGCTCCCAATGCGTCAAACGTAGACAACTGCCTCAGCTTTTGTTCTTTGTTCATCTAGAGATCATTTGCACTTCTACTGCTGATATGGGTACTTTGGTTTCAAGTGTCAATTTCAGCCCATCAAAAGCAGTATCCATGAAATTGTCAACCCCATAAATTTAACATTAAAAGATGGTCCACAAAATTCGACTTTTACAGGAGTACAAACAGTAGATAGGTTAAGTGAATGGGCAACGATCTGGGAGATAAGAGTGAATGCGAGGTCACCCATTTTGGAAAGGAAAAATAATTGATCAGACTGAATGCTGAAAATCTGCAGCATGCTTTTGTGCAGAGAGACTTGGGAATGCTTGCACATGAATTGCAAACGGTTAGTTGGCATGTAAATGGGGCATTGGCCTTCATTACCAAAGGAATGGAATTTAAGAACAAGGAGGCTCTTCCACAGCTGTACAGGGGATGGGGGGCCGCACCTGGAGAACTGCGTGCAGTTCTGGTCTCCTTACTGGAGGAAAGATATACAGGCTTTGGAAGTGGTGCAGAGGAGATTCGCCAGATCGAGAATAGAGATGAGGCGTTATTTTATGACAATAGATTGAGTAGATTAGTACTATACACATTGGTTTAAAAATGATATAGTATTAAAGAGACAAGAACAATTGTGAGAGAGATGAAATAGAAGCAGAAAGGTACGGGGTTCAAAAAACGTAGGGCGATTGAAGGTTAATTGGTGCATGTGAGGGGCCTGTTACCATGTTTCCCATCTAAATTTAATTAAAATTAAAGGTAGCTTCCACTGGCAACTGAGACTAAAACAAGGAGACACAGCCTCAAGATTTAGGGGAGTAGATTTAATGGAGATGAAGAACTACTTCTCCCAGAGTTTAGCGAGTCTGTGGAATTCTGCCCAAAGAAGCAGCAGAGGTCGCCTCATTGAACGTATTTCAGAGACAGACAGAAGGACAGACAAGGAAAGATCTCTGAAGAAGAGCTTGGCGATGAATCAAACAGGGGTCTGTGCAGCTGCAGAGGCTACGGGAGCTGAAGGGGCTCTCTTTCACTTCTCTATCCCACAGTAAGGAACGCTTTGTGACACTAATGCCGATTCTTAGGGCAATTTCATGAAATATCACCTTCTGTACTATGACATAACAATGGAAGGAATCTTGAATTAAGGGTAACGGGGAATTCTTTTTTTTTTAATCAGAGCACAGAAACAGGCCCTTTTGGCTCTCAAGGCCGTGCCACCGCATTACACCCAATTGAACGACAACCTGGTACGTTTTGAATGGTGGGAGGAAACTGGTGCATCCAGAGAAGACCCACGCAAACACGGGGAGAGCGTACAAACTCCTTACAGACAGCGCTGGATTCAAACCATGGTCGCTGGTGCTGTTACAGCCACGAGTGGTTAAATCTGTGGCCACAACAACCTGATCTTGGCGAATCAGGCCAGATGCCTGTCTCCTGCTCCCATTTCTTGCGTTCAATCACATTTCCATTGATGCTTTCTACTCTGAGCAACTCCAGGTTCTCCTCAAGTTTCCCCACAAACCTTCCAGATTCCCCCTTCACGAATGAAATACTTGAGGTGCCAACTGCCAAAGGTTGACAACCATTCATTAAGTTATAAAGCCTGTTCAAGACACTTAAAGACTCCAGAACCAAATTAATTAAGATATTCGTCACTGCTCCCAAATTGATCCCAGTGCACTCCAAACAGAGGGGCCCCCTGCCCAGGTGCAAAGGACCCCGGTGTTGCTCTCTAATACTGACCTGCTTTACTTTCTCTTCAAAGTCAGCGTCATTGTGGTCTGAAATCATCTGTGCAATTCGTATCTGCTCTGCTGTGGCCTTGAGATAGGGTCAAATTTAAAAAAATAAAGAAAGTGATAGAAAAGAAGCAAGTCAAATTTAGAAAGGAACTGGTGGGGTGTCAGACAAGCACGAGAAATATTTTGAGCGAACGAAGAATTGCTGAATAGATCCAGCATCCATGGGTAGAAATAAGACCACATGACATAGGAGCAGAAGTAGGCTATTTAGCCCATCGAGTTTGCCCCACTATTCAATCCATTTTCCAACTCAACCCTACTGTCTGGCCTTTCCCCCATAACCTTTAATGCCCTGGCTAATCAAGAACCAAGAAATGGTCCATCCATGTTTTGGGTCTGGACCTCCAACTGGCCGAGACCTTCGACCTGCTGAGCTTTCCACCAGCAAGTTGTTGTTTGCTCAAGATTCCAGCATCTACAATCTGCTTCTTGCAAAAGGTACCTTGACCCATCCTTCTGGTCTCTTCCAGCTGAAGGAGTCAACCTCCCACCTACCCCCCCTCCCCACCCACAACCCCATCCTCAGCATCTGGAGGTCAAAGCCCACACAGCCCCAACCCTTCACTTGCTAGGTGCGGCTACTACTCCTGTCGACCACGAGACACGCCTGCACTTGTTCCACCCCAGGTGCAAAATCGACTTTCTCCTCCTTCATCTCCCACACACCTGACAAAGCCACCACCCCCCCCCACCAATTCAAAGCTATCATCAAAGCACATTTCCCCCCCCCATTCCGCTGATTAGGCTTTTCTGGCACATACAAAAGATGTCGGTTGAACAGCAGAGTTTATTTCCCCCCCCACCCCAACATATCCCACAACAGAACGATGTGGTTGACTCAACACTGCTGCCCGTGTCATTGCAAAAAGCCCCTTGGCCTGTCTAGTCTGTGCTGAATTATTATTCTGCCTAGTCCCACTGAACTGCACCACAGGCATAGCCTTCCATTCCCCTTCCATCCACATACCTGTCCAATTTTTTTTAAAATGAACAAAAATGAGCCTGCATTCACCACTTCAGTTCATTCCACATTCTGCATGAAGAAATCCCCCCCCACTGTCCCCTTTCAGCCTTAACCACATCCTCTAGTTCTGTTCTCACCCAACCTCTGTGGAAAAGTCTGCTTGCAGTTACTTTATTTCTACCCATCATAATTTTGTACACCTCTATCAAATCTCCTCTCATTCTTCTCCGCTACAGGGAATAAAGTCCTAACTTGCTTAATCGTTCTCTGTAGCTCAGCTCTTCAAATCTCAGCAATATCCTTACAAAGTAAAAACACAATATTGGAGCAACTTGGCAGGTCAGAGTGTATTTTATATAGCAAATATAAAGATACATAACCAACATTTCAGGGTTGAGCCCTTCTTCACCTTTGCTACATTAAGTACACTGTTTGACCTGCCGAGTTTCTCCAGCATTCTGATTTTAATTTAATCAAGTTGTCTGCAGTTTTTCGTCTTTTACTCAATACCCCTGTGAATCTTCTCTGCACTCTTTCAACCTTATTGAATCGTTTATGGCCACACAGCATTTTTAAAGGATCTCACTGACCAAGCACAGTCCTGGGAATGCCTTATCTAAGCATAACAGGGGAGGCAACAGAAAACAACAAACCAGCCCTCTGTCTGCCAGATGAAGAGCTCAAATCTGACAGAAGATCTACTGGTTGGGACACAGTCAACTTCAGCTCAAGGATTTACCACACTGAGCATGGAGACCTTCTCTGAAACCTCGGGAGGGAAGGTGGGCGGGAACAGAACACACCCAGACCAAACAAAGTGATAATGGAACACCTGTCACAAGGTAACAATGCTGCGAACTGGTCCCTCCTGTTCAGCACTGGGACACACAAGAGTACAAGGTTACATAGCCAACCATACAACCAACCCAACCAGTTTTGGATCTGTGGAATGCTCTGCCTCAGATGGCAGTGGAGGCCAATTCTCTGGATGCCTTCAAGAAAGAGTTAGATAGAACTCTTAAAGATAGCGGAGTCAAGGGGTATGGGGAGAAGGCAGGAAAAGGGTACTGATGGTGAATGATCACAGAGAATGCCGGTGCTGTCTCAAAGGGCTGAATGGCCTACTCTTGCACCTATGGTCTATTGTGAGTACAGTCAAATCTATAGCAGCTCACTGAGGTACAACTGCATCGCCGCCTTCCCAATCCTCTGGAGCAGGCACCAATTTAAGTGCTAGTCTCACCATGCATTCTAAGGGACTTCAACCAGATCAGGACTTGGGAAATGCAATTAAATTTTTTTTTAATCCAAACAACTTTTAGTCCAATGACTTCCAATGGAAAATGGGTGGCGGGGATGGGGAGGGTGCTGTGCCCATTCCTCCACACGCCTCAACCCTCCAACTCCAGTCGGGAGCTGAATGCCATCCCTGACCACCTACACCAGTGGGATCACTTTAAAAGAAACTGCTGCGGAGCCAGGAGAGCAAGGAGCGAAGACAAGAGCGCTGTGCCACAGGATCATACTGGCTGGTCATGACACAGGCTTTAAACTCAGGCTTTTTTGCCTGTTAAAGGAGCGACAGTGTTTTTTCTTAAAACCCTGCAACCACATGGTACCTGCCCAAGGCGGTGGCACCTGTCCTGGTCAATGTACCCACGAGGTGTTGTATTCTCGGGGGAGCAGAAGACCCTTGCATGGCATCTGAAATGGGGAGACTCTCCCCAGCCCCTGTTGAGGAGAAGCAGAGATGACTCAACAGATAAGGTGATCACAGCAGCAGACAACCGAGGGGCTCGGCTGCTGAAGGACCTACACAGGCTGTGGGCAGTTAGCAACTTGCGGTCGAAGGATCCACACAGGCTGTGGGCTGGTGAAGACTGGCTTGCGGGAACCAGGCAGTGGAATGGAGATTCGAGGGAGCCCTGAGGGCAAGAAGGGGTCTCGAAGGGTGCTGAAAGCTTCCTGATTGCAACGGAGGTTCGGATCTTGAGCTCAGGCTGCCAATGGTTTGAACAGGAGCCTGTGCATCTACAGAGGCTATGGGACCACTGGAGGCCAATCCATGGACACTCAGTATCTCTAAAGGGAATCTCTTTTGCTTCTTTCTCCTATTGTTGGGGGCACCAGGCAATGCTCATGGCGATTCTTTGATTTTTAAGGCCGACGATGGTTGAAGTATATGATGTATATTACATTTTATGTATTATTACTTGACAAATTGAGGAACACCCCAAATATCCAAGCATTGGCATTGCAACAAAACCAAAAGAATCGCTTCGGAACACCTCAACGGGCAAACACACGACAGCACAGTGCAGGAAAATTACGACTCACCACCTTGAACAGTTGGGCTTAGCCATGGATTATCTTGCAGCTGATGCAAGACTGCTTTTGTGCAACACTGCAGAAACATGCAGGTGCTATTGGATTCTGGCAAGCCTCACTCCCAAGGGGAGGGGGGTTGGAGTTAAACAAGAAAGTCCGCAGATGCTAGGGTTGAGTACCACACGCAGACATGCTAGAGAGACAGGCCACACAGCATCCGAAGGAAACCAAGGGTGACCAATATCTTGGATACATTCCTGACAAAGAGCCCAGGCCCGAAAAGGTGCAAGAACACAAGAACGTAAGAAATAGGAACAGCAGTCCATCCGGCCCTTTGAGCCTTTCGACGAGATCATGGGTGATCCGATGATAGGCTCATGTCCAATTACCTGCCTTTTCCCCATGTCCCATAATTCCCTTGCTATGTAAAAATCTATTCCACATTAAATATCTTTATTGAGGTCGCCCCGACTGCTTCAATGGGAGTGAATTCCAGATTCACTCGGTAAAAAGCAGTTCCTCCTCATCTCCATCTTAAATCTATTACCCTGTTTAAATAACTAATCTTTAGGCTATGTTCTCTAGTTCTAGCCTCCTCCACCAATTCCTACCTCAATCTTATCGATGCCTTTCATAATTTTATACGTTTCTATAAGATCCCCTCCCCCTCATTCTGCTGAATTCAAGTGAGGTCAGTCCCAGACCTCATAGGCCTACCCCCTCATCTCTGAAATCAACCTGGTGGACCACCTCTGCACCGCCCCCAGAGCCAAAACATCCTTCCTCAAGTAAGGAGACCAGAACTGGACGCAGTGCTCTCGATGCGGCCTCACCAGGACCGAGTGCAGTTGCAGCATAACCTCCTGCTCCTAGTTCAATCCCTGCAGCAATGAAGGCCAACATTTGCATGGCCTGCTGATTTCTCCAACGTGTTTGGCGCCAAAAGGGGAGAGCGCTTGGAACCTGATAATAAGAAGAGGAGCTAGGAGTGGGGGTGCGGGGAGGGAAGAGCTGGTAATGGATGGCAAGGGCTAAAGCATTCTGCTGCTGATGGTCTGCACATTGTGCAGTTCTCAGCACTCCCTCTGCCAGTCCCCTTCATGCCCCCCTTGGCCAGAGGAGCTCGACAGCATGTCTGAATCTGCAAGCTCCCAGGAACTAGCCTGGGTAGGGGGTGCCCTGGCAGGTGCACCAGGAGAGCAACCCTGACTTCACACCCATCCCTGCTTTACTATAATGCCGGAAAGTGTACGGTCATGCAGCTTTGGTAGAAAAAATATATTTAAATGGAGAGAAATCTGAAAATGCCTGGATGCAAAGGGAACTGGGAGTTCTCGAGCCTGAAGGTAAACTTGCAGGTTGAGTCAGTGGTGAAGAAGGCAAATTCAATCCTGGTGTTCATTTCAAGAGGAATAGGATGCAAGAGCAGGGATGTGATGTTGAGGTTTTATAAGGCACTGGTGAGACCTCACTTGGAGAATTGTGAGCAGTTTTGGGCACCTCGTTTAAGAAAGGATGTGCTGACGTTGGAGAGGGTTCAAAGGATTCCAGGAATGTAAGGGTTATCAAATGAGGAACGTTTGACAGCTCCTGCGCAGAATTTTTTTGAATTTAGGAGAATGGAGGGAGAATCACATTGAAACAATTCAAATGTTGAAAGACATTGTCAAAGTAAATGCAGAAAGGTTGTTTCCCATGGTGGAAGAGTCTAGGACAAGAGGGCACAACGTCAGGATTGAAGGGTATCTGCTTACGACAGAGAGGCCGAAGAATTTCTTCAGCCAGAGGGAGGTAAATCTGTGGAATTTGTTGCACAGGCGTTTGTGGAGCCCAGGTTATTGGGTGTATTTAAGGCAGAGATTGATACGTTCTTGACTAGCCAGGGCATTAAAGGTTATGGGGAGAAGGCTGGGCTATGGGGTTGAGTGGGGAAAATGGATCAGTTCACGATTATATGCCGGGGTCGACTCGATGGGCTGAATTTCCTTTTTCTGCTCCTATGTCTTATGGTCTTCACAAGGCAACAACTACAGTGGACACCCAGACGGAACCAAAGAGGTGCTGGCTTCAAGGGACGGAAGCAACGCAGGCAAAGCAGCGTGGGTTATCTGCACGGTTACCTGTGGCCGCTGTTTCTGCTGTGTCTGATTCTGTGTCTGCGTCTGATCCCAGTTGCCTCGGGCTCGACTGGTGCCCACTGACGTCATCATTTACAGTATATACAAATAACAGTATTTACAAGGTACAAACCTGCAGGGAAACAAGAGAAAAAATGGATGAATAAAAGAAGTCTTCAACTTAGAACATTACGGTTAGCACATTGGCATTAGACAAATGTAGCAGTGTTGTGCCAACCTAATAAACCACTCCCAACAACTGCCTAGAATTTCCCTACAACACGACTCTCCATGTTTCTCAGTTCCATCTAATAGTCTTTTAAAGATCCTATTCTATCTGCCTCCACTACCATTGCTGGAAACACATTCCATACAGCCACCACACTCAATGTGAGGAACTTACTCCCAAGTACCTTAAAGTGACATCCCTGTGTTAGCCATTTCAGCCTGGGCAAAAAAAATAAACCTCTGGCCATCCACACGATCAATGGCTCTCATCATCCTGTACACCTCTAACAGGTCAGCCCTCATCCTCTGACACTCCAAGGCATGCTCTGCAATCCAGGCAGCATCCTTGTAAATTTCCTCTGTATCCTCTTGATAGCAGCCACATCCTTTCTCTCGTGGTGACCAGACTGAACACAATCTTCTCCAAGGTCTTATACAGCTGTAATGTTACTAAATGGTTCGATGTCACGGTTAATGAAGTCCAACACACCATATGCATTCTTAACAACGGTATCAGCCTGTGCAGCAGTTTTGAGTGTCCTGCAGAAACAGACTCTTCTTAACACCTTGGAGTTCACCCACATTGCTCAGAGTCCTTCCACTACCGTTGTATTCTGCTCTAAATTTAACCAACTGAATTGAACACACAGTTTTAAACCAGGAGTCCAATTCAACAAAGTACCTTGAAGAGTTCAAGCCCAAAATTTTGGGAATGTATCTTTACTATATAAAGAGTTTGACCTGCTGAGAATTTCCAGCATTGTGTTTTTACTTCACAGTTTTGCGTTTTACTCCTCCCAAGATCTGTTGCCCACTTCCTAAATCCACTGTGAACCCCATTCACTGTATCCTCTTTCCATATTCTCTCTCTCTCACTCTCTGTATCCTTAGCCTTGACGAAGGGTTCCGGCCCGAAACGTCAACCATTCTTTCTCTCCCACGGCAGTTACTCAAACCACTGAGCTCCTTGGGTTTAGCTTCAGTGCCCAGCATCTCCATTCTCCCACGCCCCACCCAATCACCGCATCCCCTGCCGACCCCAGTGCTCGAAAACCACCTCCTGCTTAAGAAATTAAATTTATTTAAATAAATTCTGAACAAATCTATTTACAACGCGGTAGGAGCAGATTCTGGCCACTTGAGTGCCCAAATGCACCCAATTAAATGACCAGACCGCAGTTTTGAAAGGTGGGAGGAAACCGGAGCACCTGGAGGAAACCCCATGCAGGACACGAGGAGAATCTACAAACTCCTTTATAGACAGTGCTGGATTCAAATCCTGGTCGCTGGTGCTGTAACACTGTAGCACTATGCAAACAGTGCTGCCCCAAAGTGAGGGAGGGGGAAAGCACGGAAGTATTTTCAATGCTGAAAGGCCTGGAGAGTGGACGTGGCAACGTTGTTTCCACGGTAGGGGAGTATAGAATAAGAGGGCTGCAATAATGTAGCATTAACCGTGATGCTAACTGCGCTGCCGCCGCCGCTGCTTCCTCTGGCAACTCGTTTCATCAACCCACTATCACTACAACCCCCCCACCACCTCGTGGACTAATACACGGCTTAAAAATTTGGCCAGTGGAATTCAATTGAGCAAAGTCAAAAAATTTGGATTGGCCAAAGGGAACACAGATTACGTGGTGCATTACAGGATAATCAGAAGCTGGAAGGAAAAGATCTTGGTGTGGGCGACATTAAACTTGAACAGGTAAGTGGAAACCATCCCATCATGTCCCTGACTTGCAACTTGAACATAATAGGGAGGGAAAACACGCTTCAGAATACCCAGCCTCCATGTTACCTGCAGCACCAGCATTTCTGTGTTGGTCCAGTTGAATTTGTAGTCAATCACAACCACCAGCATGTTTCAGGAGGGCCAGGATGGGGATAATAACTTCAGCCATTACACACAAGCAAAACCAAGGAATTGACTGCAGATGTCAAGAGAGGAAAACCAGATGTGTACGATCCAGTGATCATTGGGAGAATCAGAGATGCAGATGGTGAGCAGATTAAAATTCCTGGGAGTCACTATCTTGTAGGACCATTCCTGGACCGAAAACAAGAATGCCATCGTGAAGAAAGCATGTCAGCGCATCTACTTTCTCGGGAGTTTGCACTATGACATCAGAAACCGTAGCAAACCTCTACAGATGTGTAGTGGAAAGTGGGCTGACTGACTGCATCGTGGCCTAGTATGGAGGCACCAATACCCCTGGGCAAAACCTAGTGAACACTGGCCAGTACATCAGAAGCAAAGCTCTCCCCACCTTCAAGAACGTCAAAAGGGAACACTGCCCTCAGAGAGCAGCTGCAATCAGGAAGGATCCTCACCACCCAGCGCATGCTATGTTCTCACTGCTGCCCTCAGGAAAGAGGTCCAGGTGCCACAACACTCAGACCACCAGGTTCAGGAACAGCTGTTCCTCCTCCACCGTCAGAATCCTCAACGACAAACTCAATCAGGGACTCTTATCTTGCACATTGTTTATTATTAAATATTTATTTTCTGTATTACGCACTTTGCTTGCACTTCCTTCTTGTTGACATTTTTCTCTTTTGCATACATACATTTCCTTGAGTAGTTTTTTTTGTACCTCCAGGGTCTCTAAAGAGGATTCCTCTTTCTCCTATTGCTAGGGGCGCCGGGTAATGCTCATGGGGACTCTATTTGCCCTATGGCAGGCAAAAGCTGAAGTATAGCATGTATATTACATTTCTAATGTACAGCAAAACCCCTGGTATCTGGCACCCATGAGGATTGGTAGATGCCAGATAAGTGTATTTTATGGTTGCTTGAGACTTACTTTTATAATACCTAATACATCTGCATTAAGAATAAAGAGCTTAAAAAACAAAAATACTATAGTGTACTTACACTGAACAAACTTCACTTGCACGAATATAGAAACCTTAAAGCATTTTACCGTATTTTCAGTCACATTCTTTGAAAACATTTAATCGTCCCTCCACGGAGCTCCCCAAAAGACGTACAATAACATTATAGATAATTAACCCCCGCCCCACCCACCCCTCCCAAGTTTTCAGATAAAGCCTCTGACTGAGTGACTCTTACTAAGCAGGAATAAAGAGACACTTTAAGAGAGTCGCCCCAACGGCGGGCAGCATCAGCCAGCTCTTCTTCCTGGGCAAAGCCATTTTACTCAAACAGCTGCTACAAGCAAAGCCCGACCAAGGCCCTCCGTTGGCCGAATATTTGCTCCCATCTTCACCAAAGATTCATGTGTTACGTCAATTACAATTTTAAACTTGCATTTTTAACCAGTTATTGTATTCTTATTTATTTTACTTTTTAAAATTTATTTTCCTCAGTTTTTCTGCCGGTTTTACGGCATTATTATATGACAATAAAAGGAACCTTGAAGCTTTGAACTTTGCGTCCCAAGCTTCATTTGCTTCCTGCCAGCCCTTAACTGACCATTTCTTTGGTCTTGTTCCATCCACGCCTGGACTGCAGATGGAATCAAGCATCCCACTTCTGGACAGAATGGAAGGAAGGAACAGATGAAGATAGTCACGCTCAGGACACTGGCCCACAGGAATGTGGCAATGACTTCCGGGACGCCCAATCTCCAATCATCTGTGATTGCAGGAGGTGCACCACTCAAACCCACACCTTCTCCCTCACCACCATTCAGGGCCCCGAAGTCCTTCCAAGTGAATCTGCAGGTGTCATCTACTACATCCGGTGCTCCCACTGTGGCCTCCTCTACATCGGGGAGACTGAGCACAGACTGGGAGATCACTTAATTGAGCACCTTAGCTCTCTCCACCACTATAGCAGGGATCTCCCAGAGGCCACCCATTTCAATTCCCTTGCCGACAAGTCTGTCCAAGGTCTCATGCACTGTCAGACTGAGACCACCCACAAATTGGAGGAACAACATCTGTGTCTGGGCACCCTCGAACCAGATGGCCCTCCCCCCCTCTATTTTTGTCTCCTTTCCTCTCGCTCACTTCCCTTTTCCCCCAGCTCTGCTTCCAGAGTCAAAAGGACCCTCCTCCTCCAATCAATTCTCACCTTTCCTCACTCCTGCCCACCCATCCAAATCTATATCCTTTTGTCTATGGGTCTGTACTCCTCCCCCTGCCTATTTTTCCTTTCTCCCTGGACTTTTAATTCAGGCCTGCCCTGCCTGCTTTTTAATCACACCTTGGCGAAGGGCTCAGGCCCGAAACATCAATTGTATATCTTTCCCCCTGATGGACGCTGCACAACCAGCTGAGTTCCTCGAGCATTTCTGTGCTTCTACAACCTCCAATAACCTCAGCCTTCATCGTGTTGGCAAACCCTTGACTCAAGCTATCGAAGCAGATCACTTTGACAAACACAGACCCCAGTTTGACCAGGACACTCTCATCAAAGCACCAAAAACAGCAATTTTAATCACCAACACACCTTCAACACTCCTCAAAACATATGACCAGGATGCCAGCGTTTGTTGAATGGGCAGACTTAGCAAGTGACCATTGCCATTTTGAGATCATCATGAAGGACCAATCAGCACCTGTGGGCAAGATGGCTTCTTGATGCCCCTGCATACCCAGGAACAGGGTAGCTGAGTACAGTTTACAGGAGGGTTAAGAGATGACTAGCAAGCCGGTTAATAATAGCCAACAACCACAGAGCTCTGGTCAACTGAAGCAACATTCTCACCACGACAGGTGAAAAACACAGTTCAGGCCACTCAATTCATACAAGTGCTGGAGAAACTCAGCAGGTCACGCAACGCCCATCAGAAGGGATACAACCAACATTTGGGGCCTGAGCTGCGAGAGGCTGAGCTTTGTTTTCCTAGGAGCAAAGGAGGCTGAGGGGTGACCACGATCAAGTATACAAAATTATGAGAGGCAGTAGGATTGATACTCAAAATCCTCCCCCACCACCCACCACTGTAGGAAAGCAAGAAAGCATAGGCTCAAGAGGCATTTACACAGACTTGTGAACAGGCAACTCATACAATGGGATTCATACAGACGGGCAAAAAGGATGCCAGGCACATGCTGGGCTGAAGGGCTTTGAACGAGCTGCTTTCACACGTTGGGCAGGCAGCTTGGTAACTTGAGGACTCTCGCTTCTCGCTTTTTTTTAAAAACTACAACTGTCCAAGGAAACAAGGCCTCATTAGGTTGTGAGTTTCCTGCCAAAAGTTTAGCAATTGACTGCAGTCCCCGCAGGAGCTTGTAACAGCCTGCAGAGTTGAGATCGTTGCTACAAGAGTGAGAACAAATGGGTGGGGGGGGGAGGATTGGGAAGAGAAAAGGGTGATAGAGAAACAAAGTGAGATAAATGGAAGAGCAGGAACATGAGAGAATTTGAAATTTAGACCTATAGCAGAGTAACAGGCCCTTCCGGCCCAGAGCCAATGCCACCCAATTAATCTACACCCCCTGCATGCTTTGGAGCAGTGGGAGGAAACTCAACAGAGATATGGAAAGAATGAACAAAATCTTTACAGAGAGTGACAGATTTGAACCCACCCACCCCCCCCAAGTCACTGGCGCTGTAACACCGTTGCACTAAGTATGCCGCTCCCCCCCCACCCCACTTTTTCTCAAGAAGAAAGTCTTGGCCTCTGCATACTCTCCAATATCACGCAGACTCCCACTAGAACTCCAGGAAGACTAAGTTAATTTGGCAGGCAAGCTGGACCTGTCAAGTCTGCATCACCTCCTTGGAGTGCAATCTCATTCCTCCTCCTCTCTCCCCACTTTCTCCTTCAGATATTTATCCAACTCCCTTTTGAAAGGAGACGCCAGCCTCCACACTCCAATCTCAGCAGGCTGCCAATCAGAACGATGACCTGGAAAACAAACGTGCTCCTCCCACTCCCTCCTCAACACCTTCTCAAGGCCTGTCTCCTCGTCCCTGAACGGCCTGCTGAAACACAAAAGTCTGCAGACGCTGTGACTGTAGTAAAAACACAACAGAAAATGCTGGAGGAACTTAGCAGCGTCCGTGAGGGAGGGGGTTAAAGATATATGACCGACGTTTCAGGCCTGAGCCCTTCTTCAATGTGTAAGCAAAAAACAGGAAGGAGTCTGAATAAAGACTGAAGATTGGCAAGGGGTAGAGTCCAGATCAACAGTCAAAAGGTGTTAATTGGATATGACAAGAGGAAAGGTGAGAATTAATTTTGGCTCTGCAAAAGGAGAAAGAGGGAAAAGGGGAAACAGAGAGAGAGAGAGAGCCAGGGGAAAGTTTAACAAAAAAAATGGAGGTCAATTTAAATGCAATTCTCATCTTTGCTCTTATCATATCCAATTAACATATTTTGGCTGTTAGTCTGGACCCCTTCCCCCTCCCATTCTTCAGTCTTTATTCAGATGCCTGCCTGTTTTTGGCTTATACCTGTATCTTAATGAAGGGCTCAGGCTCGAAACGTCAGTAATGTATCCAACTCCTAAGACACTGTGAGACTGACTGAGCTCCTCCAGCATTTCTCTGTCTGTTTCTACCTGAACTACTTGTTGCTCCCTCTGCCTTGCTTCTCCCAACCCCGCGATTTTTCATGGATGCTTCCGACCAATTTCAGCTCCCCCTATAGTATTTCAGGCTGAACTCCCATCCCCCCCAAACCCCTCGTCCACCCACTGCAGCCAGAAATCCCCCCATCCCTGGTGCCAAGGGGCTTCCCTTCTGGTGACAGACAGTTGGCATGCAACTCGGATTTGCATTTTGTTGCAAGAGTAACAGTGAGAAGATTAATGCCGCAGGAGCTGAGTGCGCAGATCCATTAGACTTGAAAGCCAAACATGCAGGTTGAACTTTTTATTTTTTAATTTTTTTTATTTTTCACAACATAAGCCACATTAACCATGATACATACTTTTTCCTTTTCAAATATATACAGTGCCATTTTCTCCCCCCCCCCCTCCCATCCCACCCTCCCTACCTCCCCCCTCCTGTCCATTTAAAGTACAAAATCTAGGATACATTAAACCAGTCAAACAATGTTGTCATTCAATAAAAATAAACAAGAAATTCCACTGAGTCAATTCTTTTCATTTCCTTCTCCTTTCGTTAATTTAGGTAGTGAATGTCCCCGGTAGGTTTTCGCTATTGTGTTTCATGTAAGGCTCCCATATTTGTTCAAATATTTCAATATTATTTCTTATACTATATGTTATTTTTTCTAATGGAATACATTTATTCATTTCTATATACCAGTGTTGTATTTTCAAATTATCTTCCGATTTCCAGGTTGACATAATACATTTTTTTTCTACGGCTAGAGCTATCTTAACAAATCTTTTCTGTGCATCATCCAAATCAATTCCAAATTCTTTGTTTTTTATGTTACTTAGGAGGAAGATCTCTGGATTCTTTGGTATATTGTTTTTTGTAATTTTATTTAATATTTGGTTTAGATCTTCCCAAAATTTTTCTACTTTCTCACATGTCCAGATTGCATGAATTGTTGCTCCCATTTCTTTTTTACATCGAAAACATCTATCAGATACTGTTGGGTCCCATTTATTTAACTTTTGAGGTGTTATGTATAGCCTGTGTATCCAGTTATATTGTATCATACATAACCTCGTATTTATTGTATTTCTCATCGTTCCAGAACATAACTTCTCCCATGTTTCCTTTTTTATCTTTATATTTAAATCTTGTTCCCATTTTTGTTTACTTTTACCATTTGTTTCCTCATTCTCCTTTTCTTGCAGTTTAATATACATATTTGTTATAAATCTTTTGATTATCATTGTATCTGTAATCACATATTCAAAGTTACTTCCCTCTGGTAAACTCAGACTGCTTCCTAATTTGTCCTTCAAGTAGGATCTCAATTGGTAATATGCCAGCACTGTATCTTGAGTTATATTGTATTTATCGTTCATTTGTTCAAAGGATAATAATCTATTTCCGGAAAAACAATTTTCTATTCTTTTGATCCCTTTTTTCTCCCATTCTCTAAAGGAAAAGTTATCTATTGTAAAAGGGAGTAACTTATTTTGCGTCAATATTAGTTTTGGTAATTGATAATTTGTTTTATTTCTTTCTACATGAATCTTTTTCCAAATATTGAGTAGATGATGTAATACTGGAGAACTTCTATGTTGTACCAATTTTTCATCCCATTTATATAATATGTGTTCAGGTATCTTTTCCCCTATTTTATCTAATTCTAATCTAGTCCAATCTGGCTTTTCCCTTGTTTGATAAAAATCTGATAGGTATCTTAATTGTGCGGCTCTATAATAATTTTTAAAGTTTGGCAGTTGTAAGCCTCCTTGTTTATACCATTCTGTTAATTTATCTAGTGCTATCCTCGGTTTCCCCCCTTTCCATAAAAATTTCCTTATTATTTTCTTTAACTCCTTGAAGAATTTCTCTGTCAAGTGTATTGGCAATGCCTGAAATAGGTATAATATCCTTGGGAAAATGTTCATTTTAATACAGTTTATCCTTCCTATTAGTGTTAGTGGTAAATCTTTCCAATGCTCTAAATCGTCCTCTAATTTTTTCATTAATGGATAATAATTGAGTTTATATAGTTGGCCGAGATTTTTATTTATTTGTATACCTAGGTATCGTATTGCTTGCATTTGCCATCTGAATGGTGATTCCTTCTTAAATTTTGAGAAATCTGCATTATTCATAGGCATTGCTTCACTTTTATTTACGTTAATCTTGTAACCCGACACTTCTCCATATTCCTTCAATTTCTTATATAATTCTTTTATTGATAGTTCAGGTTCTGTTAAGTATACTATAACATCATCCGCAAATAAACTGATTTTATATTCCTTGTCTTTTATTTTTATCCCTTTTATATTATTTTCTGTTCTTATCAATTCTGCTAGTGGTTCTATAGCTAACGCGAACAATAAAGGTGATAGTGGGCATCCCTGCCGTGTTGACCTGCTTAAGTTAAATTGCTTTGATACATGTACATTTACTATCACTTTCGCTAACGGTCCCTTATATAATGCTTTAATCCAATTAATATACTTCTCTGGTAAACTGAATTTTTGCAATACTTTGAAGAAATAATTCCATTCTACTCTGTCAAAGGCCTTCTCTGCATCTAAAGCAACTGCTACTGTTGGCGCTTTATTCCCTTCTACTGCATGAATTAAGTTAATAAATTTACAAATATTGTCTGTTGTGTGTCTTTTTTTAATAAATCCAGTTTGGTCTAGATTTATCATTTTCGGTACATACTCTGCTAATCTGTTTGCTAATAGTTTAGCTATTATCTTATAATCTGTGTTATGTAAAGATATTGGTCTATATGACGCTGGTGCGAGTGGATCTTTCCCTTGCTTTAGTATTACTGTAATTATTGCTGTTTTACATGAATCTGGTAAGCTTCGTGTTTTATCAATCTGGTTGATTACTTCCAGGAGGGGAGGAATTAATAAATCTTTAGATGTTTTATAGAATTCTATTGGGAATCCATCCTCTCCTGGTGTTTTATTATTTGGTAATTTTTTTATTATCTCTTGTATTTCTACTATTCCAAATGGTTCTGTTAATTTATTTTGTTCCTCTATTTGTAGTTTTGGTAGTTCAATTTTAGTTAGAAATTCATCTATTTTCCCTTCTTTCCCTTCGTTTTCAGATTGGTATAATTGTTCATAGAATTCTCTAAAGTTTTCCTTGATCTCCTTCGGATTATATGTGATTTGTTTGTCTTTTTTCCTTGATGCCAATACCATTTTCTTAGTTTGTTCTGTCTTAAGCTGCCATGCTAGAGTTTTGTGCGTTTTTTTCCCCTAGTTCATAATATTTCTGTTTTGTCTTCATTATATTCTTCTCCACCTTATATGTTTGTAGTGTTTCATATTTTATTTTTTTATCTGCCAATTCTCTTCTTTTAGTTGTATCTTCCTTCATTGCTAAATCTTTTTCTATATTTACTATTTCCCTTTCCAACTGCTCTGTTTCTGATTATAGTCCTTCTTCATCTTGGTTACATAACTTATTATTTGCCCTCTAATGAACGCTTTCATTGCATCCCATAGTATAAACTTATCTTTCACTGATTCTGTGTTTATTTCAAAATACATTTTAATTTGTCTTTCAATAAATTCTCTACAATCCTGCATTTTGAGTAACATGGAGTTTAATCTCCATCTATACATTCTTGGAGGGATGTCCTCTAACTTTATTGTCAATATTAAGGGTGAATGGTCCGATAATATTCTAGCTTTATATTCTGTTTTTCTTACTCTATCTTGCATACGAGCTGATAACAAAAATAGGTCTATTCTTGAGTATGTTTTATGTCTAGCCGAGTAATATGAATATTCCTTTTCCTTTGGGTGTTGTTTCCTCCATATATGCAAAAGTTGCATTTCTTCCATCGATTTAATTATAAATTTGGTTACCTTGTTCTTTCTGTTAATTTTTTTCCCAGTTTTGTCCATATTTGAATCCAAATTCAGGTTGAAATCCCCTCCTATTAATATGTTCCCTTGCGTATCTGCTATCTTCAAAAAAAATATCTTGCATAAACTTTTGATCTTCTTCGTTAAGTGAATATACATTGAGTAGATTCCAAAACTCTGAATATATCTGACATTTTATCATTACATATCTCCCTGCTGGATCTATTATTTCCTCTTCTATTTTAATTGGCACATTTTTACTGATTAATATAGCTACTCCTCTTGCTTTTGAATTATACGACGCTGCTGTTACATGTCCTACCCAATCTCTCTTTAATTTCTTGTGCTCCAATTCAGTTAAATGTGTTTCTTGCACAAATGCTATATCAATTTTTTCTTTTTTCAGTAAATTTAGCAGTTTCTTCCTTTTAATTTGGTTATGTATTCCGTTAATATTTAAAGTCATATAGTTCAGCGTAGCCATTTTATACTTTGTTTATCTTCCCTTTCCGTTTCTCCATCATTACCTTTCCTTCTTATCCATTTCTGCTTTCTTGTTTTGAACACTTTATAAGACAACATTTCTAAAACATCAAACATTTTCCTTATTCTCCTATTTAAAACTTCTTAACCCCATTCTCCCCTCCCCCTCCTGAGTTGTCCTTTATCCCTTGTCGGACAACCACATCTCCCCTCTCCATTTGGATTTGCGAATTCACTCGCAAACGTCAGCTGACTTTGCAGTGACCGTAACTCCTCCCCACCCAGCCCCCCCAGAAAAGATTTCAATTTTCATATGTAACAAAGGTCACTCTTTTAATTACCTCCTTATTCCCTCTATTCCAGTTCCCTCCCTTATTAATTCTTGTCTATACTCTATATATTTTCCTCAAAATACGGATACATTCATGTATGCACACTATATATATACACACACATATACCCCTTTACACACATACACATAGATCGTGGTCATTTTTACTCTTATTACATGTCTTCATCTCTCTGCTTGTTTTGTAGTTGTCTGCAAATTTCCTTGCTTCCTCTGGATCCAAGAATAGTCTGTTTTGTTGCCCTGGAATAATTATTTTAAGTACCGCTGAGTCCCTTAACATAAATTTATATCCTTTCTTCCATAAGATCGTTTTCGCTGTATTGAACTCCTTCCTCTTCTTCAGGAGTTCAAAACTTATGTCTGGATAGAAAAAATTTTTTTGACCTTTATATTCCAGTGGCTTTTTGTCCTCTCTTACTTTCTTCATTGCTTTCTCCAATATATTTTCTCTTGTTGTATATCTTAAGAATTTTACTAAAATAGATCTTGGTTTTTGCTGCGGTTGTGGTTTCGGGGCTAAAGTTCTATGTGCCCTCTCTATTTCCATTTCTTCCTGTAATTCTGGTCTTCCCAGGACCCTGGGGATCCAATCTTTTATAAATTCTCCCATATTCTTGCCTTCTTCATCTTCCTTAAGGCCCACTATCTTTATATTATTTCTTCTATTATAGTTTTCTATTATATCTATCTTCTGAGCTAACAGCTCCTGTGCCTCTTTAGCTTTTTTATTAGATTCTTCTAATTTCTCTTTTAAGTCTTCTACTTCCATATCTACAAATGTTTCTCGTTTTTCCATATTTTCCACTCTTTTTGCCAATTCTGATATGGCCACTTCCATTTTATTCATTTTTTCTTCTGCATTCTTAATTCTTCTTTTTATCTCATCAAATTCTTGTAATTGCCATTCTTTCACTGATTCCATATATTCTTTAAAAAAAGATACATCCACTGTCTTGCTTTTCTCTTCTTCTTCCACTTCTTTCTGTTCTTCTTCTTCCTCTTGATTAACCACCTGTTGTTTCCTTGTTTTCTTTTTACCCTCTTCTTTCTTGTTGTCGTTATTGTCTGTGTTCTGCACCTGCTGCTGTGCTGCAGGTGTCTCTCTCAGCTGTGGAGATCGACTCCGCAGCTGTTCCCCCCTCCCGTCAGTGTGTTTTTTTTCATGCGCATGCGCGGTTGCGCACTTTTACTTGGCTCTGCGAGCCATTTTTGTAGTCCCGAGCCCGGGACTTCCACTGACCTGTGGGAGCGGGCTTCTCTCTCCGCGGCGGGCCTCCTCGGACAGGTAAGGCCTTCACCTTCTTCTTCCGACGTCTTTCCTTCTTCTTTTCTTCCCGTTGTTTTTGGTTTTTCTTTCTTCGCTGCCATTTTCTTCACACTTTTACTTTCACTTTGTTTTGGTTTTTAAGTTTGTGCCTTTGCTTTTTCTCTATCTTTTTTTAACTTTTCTGGAGAGGGCTGGAGTTCCCCTACCGGCCACTACTCCATCACGTGACTCCTCCAGGTTGAACTTTCATGAGAAAGACCAAAGTCCTATCAGTTAGCACAACAGCGCCGCCGACTGGGGTTCTCCCCGTGTCTGGGTGGGTTTCCACCTGGTGCTCCGAATATCTACCACCTTCCAAAACGTACAGGGTCAGAAATTTAATTGGTCACATGGGGTGTGTATTTGGGTGGGCTGGAAGGGTCTGTTAAAATTAAATTAAATGCAGTAAAATCACAAAGCTGGAGAAACTCAGGTGGTCAAACGGTGTCCTTTATGTAGCAAAGATAAAGATACATAACTAATGTTTTGCCCTTCATCAAAGTAAGGGCCCTTCAACATACCTTGATGAAGGACTCAAGGCCAAAATGTTGTTTATGTATCTTTATCTTTGTTAGATAAAGGACACTGACCAGCTGAGTTTCTCCAGCATGGTATTTTTACTTCAACCACGATATCTGCAGACTTTCGTGTTTTACTTTTCTCCTTAAATTAAATGTAACATTAGTTTACAAAGACTAAGGGATACAGTCGTCTCCCCTACTTAAGATGATCCGATTTACAATTTTTCAAGTTTACTATGATATAATATAGTCGTTATTTACTTTCATGTAATACTTTAAAGTGAGGTCATCGCAAGCATTGTTGATTTTTCCAATAAACGTTGACAATTCCTCTAAGGTGAATTCTTTGTAGCCTCCTTGGTCAATCACTTCTTTTCGTTCAGTTGGAAAGCTTGCAGGGACTGATACAGCACTGCCGGGAGTGAGTGGGGCAGCTGGATCAGTGTGTGCAGTCGGTGTTATACAAGGTATAACTGAAAATTTTCGACTTACGATGGGTTTGCCAGAACATAAGTTGTGGACCACCTGTACAGGATCTTAGAGCGTCCAAACTACTAACACACCTTAACCAGACAATACCGAGCTGTATATATCCAATCCCCCAGCACTTGGCTGGCAGCTTTCTGTGTCTGAGCAAGTCCAGGCACTTCCTCAATGAAATTCTACTTCATCCCTCTCCCCGGCAGAGTTCCAGGTCCTCTCCACACTCAAA
The DNA here is from genome assembly GCF_036971445.1 of Narcine bancroftii. Lineage (NCBI taxonomy): Eukaryota > Metazoa > Chordata > Chondrichthyes > Torpediniformes > Narcinidae > Narcine > Narcine bancroftii. Next base: position 186,206,037 of record NC_091473.1, read on the forward strand.
GGGTTTCCCCAATCACAAGTGCACCACTTCGTGATCCGCACAGGCATCGAGGGAAAACTAGCCTAGAACATAACAAGAGGGGGTCTCATTGGGAGATCCCCGGTAGGAATCTCGTTGGGAGATCCCCACGATGTCTGGATGGCCAGAGGGGGAACTGAATTTAACGAAAATTAGATAAGTTAACATCAATGATCACCTTCCCTCTGTCCACTGCAACAGCAATGACCTCCTATTTTAGTTCCACACACCATTCCCACACCGACATATCTGTCTGTGACCTTATGCACTGACAAACCAAGGCCACCTGCTAATTGGAGAAACAACACCTTGTATTCCATTTGAGTACTCTCAGACCAGATGTATTAACATTGACTTTTCCAGTGCCCATTAACTCCACTGCCCGTGTCTCTCTCTTTCCCTATCCTTTCCTCGGGCTCCCCATTCTCTTCCTTCTCCCATCTGTCTAGAATTTCCCAACTCCATTTCTCTCAGTCCCATGTCCCTATCTAATAGTTAAAAGATCCTATTATACCTGCCTCCGCCACTGTTGCCAGCAGCGCATTACATGCACCCACAACTCTAAGTGAAGAATGCCTCTTACATTCCTCCCCCCACCCCCCCAAGCATCTTAAAACTGTGGCCCCTTGCATTTCAGTCTGGGGAAAAGGCCTCTGGCCATCCACAGGATTAATGCCCCTCATCATCTTGGACAGAGGTCAGATAGCCTCAGATTTAAAATTTAACCACCGACTCCAACCTCAAGGAGGAAGTTTCAACCATCCTCTGCATGAACCTCACCCTCATGATCTGGGCTCCAGTTTCACGTCAGAGGTCCCAGCACAGGGAGTGCGGATTGCAAAATTACAAACAGAGCAAGCAAGTCTTGGTGGCCCAAGTGGGCAGATGATGAGCTGAAGGGAACTAGTTTTCCATTCACTGGCACATACCCAGGATCGGCAACAGTGGCAGCAGGGGAACAACTTCTCCCTGCTTCCAGCACGCCAACCATCCCCTCTCCTTGCTGTTTTTCCTGGTGCCAGCTGTGCCACAGTTGCCAAGTACCATTCCTGAATTCCTCTTCCACCCCCCCAACCCATCACCCCCACCAACATGAATCCACCTACATGTCCTGAGCAAGCTCAACAGTACATGGCCAAGAAAACAAAGAGAGCCAATGGTTCTGATTTGTCATCTCCAATGTGCAGCAATATGCAAATCACTGGCACCACAGGAAGCCCTGGGTAGAACAGACCAATCAGTTACTGAAGCTGCTGGAAAGACAGAGGAGGGGAGTTGCTGAGAGGTGTTTCTTCCCCCCACCCTCCCCACCCTTGGATGACCGCCGAGGACAGATGTGAGGGGAGATGACACAAGGCAGATGACATAAAAGTTGGAGATGTTATGGGGTGCAGAGCTGGGCAGAAAAGTGGCAGATGGCATCAAGTGTGAAGTGATACAATTTGGAAGGACAAATTTGGAAGGACAAGACAGAGGAATGGGCTAATGTTGTGGAAAACAGAGCGACCTTGGGGTCCAAATCGACAGATCTCTCAAGGTTGGTGCGTAGGCTGATAGAGCAGTTAAAAAGGCTTATGGAAGGCTGGTCTTCATTTGTCAAGGGATTGAGATCCGAACCAAGAGGTCATGTTGCAGCTCTATAAAACTCTGGTTAGACCACACTTGGAGTATTGTGTTCAGTTCTGGCCGCCACATTATAGGAAGGACGTGGAAGCTTTGGAGAGGGTGCAGAGGAGATTCACCAGGATGGTGCCTGGATTGGAGAACGTGTCCTTTGAGGTGAGGTTAATAGAGTTAGGGCTTTTCTCTGGAGTGAAGGAGGAGAAAAGGTTTATTTAATAGAGGTCTACAAGATTCTGACAGGCATAGACAAGGTAGATTGTCAGTTTCAAGGAGACATTCGGGGTCAGTTCTCCCCCGCACCCCCCCCCCACCCCAAACAAAGCAGTGGGTGCCTGGAATGCATTGCCAGGGGTGGTGGAGACTGGTACAATAGCGATATTTAAAAGGCTCTGAGACAGACACACAGATACAGTATACATAGTGGGTTATGGGTGTGAGGATGGGAAGGTTTAGATTGTTAAGCAGGTTTATCTAGGTCAGCACAACATCATGGGGCCAAAGGGCCTGTACTGTGCTGGAATGTTCCAAAAGATCTATCATTATTTTCATTATTTATTGCAATATTGTGGCCGCCCTTCGCAGCTCCCCCACGTGGCCTCACAAAATGAAGGACGAATTCGACGATCCAGCAGGCTGCACGAGGCCCACAGCGCTGCCCTCCAATTGGCCACGACTAAAAGAGCTTAACTGGCCAATCAGGGAAAGCAGATCACAAACACACCAATCTGTGCTGAAGGGGTTTTGACCACGCCCCTCAGCTTTAGAATAAAAGCAGGGCTGTGAGCCCAATAAAGCTCAGTGTTAATTAACTCCACTCAACTGGGTTCATGTCGTTCTTTCTGCGAACAGCATGTTCTTTCTGAGCTAACCAACATCCAGCTATAACCTCTCCTGTGCTAAAGGCTCAACAGAACCATAGCTTAACATTTATAGTCCTTTCCAAATCGTTCTTGAATTGATCAGGGTCTGAAGTAACAATAGATTCAGAGCAAGCAGGGCCAGCCAATTTAATGCCCTGAAGTACATACATACATCAGTCTAAATGATTCCTCTGGCAAACAGGTCCTTGGAGTCAGAAATAACATAACAAAAACAGGTCCTTGGGGCCAAAACAATACTATAAGTTATGGGAGAGAAAGTAGGCCATTCAGCCCATCAAATCTACACCACCATTCCATCAGCTGACCCATTCTCCACTCAGCCCCACTCCACGGCCTTCACCCGATAACCTTGATGCCCTGACTATTCAGATACCGATTAATCTCTGATTTAAATACACCCAACGACATGGCCTCCACAGCTGCTCGTGGCAGCAAATTCCAGATGTCACAACTCTCTGACCAAAGAAATTCCTCCGCACCTCTGTTTTAAATGGGTGCCCTTCGATCCTGAAGTTTGCCCTCTTGTCTGAGACTCCCCCTACCATGGGAAACCACTTTGCTACATCTACTCTGTCCAGGCCTTTCAACATTCAAAATACTTCTGATGTCCCCCCCTCACCATTCTTCTGAGTGCAGACTAAGAGCTGTCAAAAATTCTTCATATGCAAATCCCTTCATTCCACGAATCACCCTTGCGAATCTTCTCTGAACATATCCAAGTTTTTTTTTATTTTTTTATTTTTCACACCATAAACCACATTAACCATGATACATACATTTTCCTTTTCAAATATATACAGTGCCATTTTCTCCCACCCCCCTCCATCCACCCATCCCACCCTCCCTACCTCCACCCCCCCCCGTCCATTTAAAGTACAAAATCTAGGATACATTAAACCAGTCAAACAATGTTGTCATTCAATAAAAATAAACAAGAAATTCCACTGAGTCAATTCTTTTCATTTCCTTCTCCTTTCGTTAATTTAGGTAGTGAATGTCCCCGGTAGGTTTTCTCTATTGTGTTTCATGTAAGGCTCCCATATTTGTTCAAATATTTCAATATTATTTCTTAAACTATGTGTTATTTTTTCTAATGGAATACATTTATTCATTTCTATATACCATTGTTGTATTTTCAAATTATCTTCCAATTTCCAGGTTGACATAATACATTTTTTTGCTACGGCTAGAGCTATCTTAACAAATCTTTTTTGTGCACCATCCAAATCAATTCCAAATTCATTGTTTATTACGTAACTTAGGAGGAAGATCTCTGGATTCTTTGGTATATTGTTTTCTGTAATTTTATTTAATATTTGGTTTAGATCTTCCCAAAATTTTTCTACTTTCTCACATGTCCAGATTGCATGAATTGTTGCTCCCATTTCTTTTTTACATCGAAAACATCTATCAGATACTGTTGGGTCCCATTTATTTAACTTTTGAGGTGTAATGTATAGCCTGTGTATCCAGTTATATTGTATCATACGTAACCTCGTATTTATTGTATTTCTCATCGTTCCAGAACATAACTTCTCCCATGTTTCCTTTTTTATCTTTATATTTAAATCTTGTTCCCATTTTTGTTTAGTTTTACCATTTGATTCCTCATTCTACTTTTCTTGCAGTAGAATATACATATTTGTTATAAATCTTTTGATTATCATTGTATCTGTAATCACATATTCAAAGTTACTTCCCTCTGGTAAACTCAGACTGCTTCCTAATTTGTCCTTCAAGTAGGATCTCAATTGGTAATATGCCAGCACTGTATCTTGAGTTATATTGTATTTATCTTTCATTTGTTCAAAGGATAATAATCTATTTCCTTAAAAAAAAATTTCTATTCTTTTGATCCCTTTTTTCTCCCATTCTCTAAAGGAAAGGTTATCTATTGTAAAAGGGAGTAACTTATTTTGCGTCAATATTAGTTTTGGTAATTGATAATTTGTTTTATTCTTTTCTACATGAATCTTCTTCCAAATATTGAGTAGATGATGTAATACTGGAGAACTTCTATGTTGTACCAATTTTTCATCCCATTTATATAATATGTGTTCAGGTATCTTTTCCCCTATTTTATCTATTTCTAATCTAGTCCAATCTGGCTTTTCCCTTGTTTGATAAAAATCTGATAGGTATCTTAATTGTGCGGCTCTATAATAATTTTTAAAGTTTGGCAGTTGTAAGCCTCCTTGTTTATACCATTCTGTTAATTTATCTAGTGCTATCCTCGGTTTCCCCCCTTCCCATAAAAATTTCCTTATTATTTTCTTTAACTCCTTGAAGAATTTCTCTGTCAAGTGTATTGGCAATGCCTGAAATAGGTATAATATCCTTGGGAAAATGTTCATTTTAATACAGTTTATCCTTCCTATTAGTGTTAGTGGTAAATCTTTCCAATGCTCTAAATCGTCCTCTAATTTTTTCATTAGTGGATAATAATTGAGTTTATATAGTTGGCCGAGATTTTTATTTATTTGTATACCTTGGTATCTTATTGCTTACATTTGCCATCTGAATGGTGATTCTTTCTTAAATTTTGAGAAATCCGCATTATTCATAGGCATTGCTTCACTTTTATTTACGTTAATCTTGTAACCCGACACTTCTCCATATTCCTTCAATTTCTTATATAATTATTTTATTGATAGTTCCGGTTCTGTTAAGTATACTATAACATCATCCGCAAATAAACTGATTTTATATTCCTTGTCTTTTATTTTTATCCCTTTTATATTATTTTCTGTTCTTATCAATTCTGCTAGTGGTTCTATAGCTAACGCGAACAATAAGGGTGATAGTGGGCATCCCTGTTGACCTGCTTAAGTTAAATTGCTTTGATATATATCCATTTACTGTCACTTTCGCCAATGGTCCCTTATATAATGCTTTAATCCAATTAATATACTTCTCTATTAAACTGAATTTTTGCAATACTTTTAATAAATTATTCCATTCTACTCTGTCAAAGGCCTTCTCTGCATCTAAAGCAACTGCTACTGTTGGCGCTTTACTCCCTTCTACTGCATGAATTAAGTTAATAAATTTACAAATATTGTCTGTTGTGTGTCTTTTTTTAATAAATCCAGTTTGGTCTAGATTTACCATTTTTGGTACATACTCTGCTAATCTGTTTGCTAATAGTTTAGCTATTATCTTATAATCTGTGTTAAGTAATGATATTGGTCTCTATGACGCTGGTGCGAGTGGATCTTTCCCTTGCTTTAGTATTACTGTAATTATTGCTGTTTTACATGAATCTGGTAAGCTTTGCGTTTTATCAATCTGGTTAATTACTTGCAGGAGGGGAGGAATTAATAAATCTTTAAATGTTTTATAGAATTCTATTGGGAATCCATCCTCTCCTGGTGTTTCATTATTTGGTAATTTTTTTATTATCTCTTGTATTTCTACTATTTCAAATGGTTCTGTTAATTTATTTTGTTCCTCTATTTGTAGTTTTGGTAGTTCAATTTTAGTTAGAAATTCATCTATTTTCCCTTCTTTCCCTTCATTTTCAGTTTGGTATAATTGTTCATAGAATTCTCTAAAGTTTTCCTTGATCTCCTTTGGATTATATGTGATTTGTGTCTTTTTTCCTTCATGCCAATACCATTTTCTTAGCTTGTTCTGTCTTAAGCTGCCATGCTAGAATTTTGTGCATTTTTTCCCCTAGTTCATAATATTTCTGTATTGTCTTCATTATATTCTTCTCCACCTTATATGTTTGTAGTGTTTCATATTTTATTTTTTTATCTGCCAATTCTCTTCTTTTAGTTGTATCTTCCTTCATTGCTAATTCTTTTTCTATATTTACTATTTCCCGTTCCAACTGCTCTGTTTCCTGATTATAGTCCTTCTTCATCTTGGTTACATAACTTATTATTTGCCCTCTAATGAACGCTTTCATTGCATCCCATAGTATAAACTTATCTTTCACTGATTCCGTATTTATTTCAAAATACATTTTAATTTGTCTTTCAATTAATTCTTTAAAATCCTGCCTTTTGAGTAACATGGAGTTTAATCTCCATCTATACATTCTTGGAAGGATGTCCTCTAACTTTATTGCCAATATTAAGGGTGAATGGTCCGATAATATTCTAGCTTTATATTCTGTTTTTCTTACTCTATCTTGCATACGAGCTGATAACAAAAATAGGTCTATTCTTGAGTATGTTTTATGTCTAGCCGAGTAATATGAATATTCCTTTTCCTTTGGGTGTTGTTTCCTCCATATATGCAAAAGTTGCATTTCATCCATCGATTTAATTATAAATTTGGTTACCTTGTTCTTTCTGTTAATTTTTTTCCCAGTTTTGTCCATATTTGAATCCAAATTCAGGTTGAAATCCCCTCCTATTAATATGTTCCCTTGCGTATCTGCTATCTTCAAAAAAATATCTTGCATAAACTTTTGTTCTTCTTCGTTAGGTGAATATAAATTGAGTAGATTCCAAAACTCCGAATATATCTGACATTTTATCATTACATATCTCCCTGCTGGATCTATTATTTCCTCTTCTATTTTAATTGGCACATTTTTACTAATTAATATAGCTACTCCTCTTGCTTCTGAATTATATGACGCTGCTGTTACGTGTCCTACCCAATCTCTCTTTAATTTCTTGTGCTCCAATTCAGTTAAATGTGTTTCTTGCACAAATGCTATATCAATTTTTTTCTTTTCTCAGTAAATTTAGCAGTTTCTTTCTTTTAATTTGGTTATGTATTCTGTTAATATTTAAAGTCATATAGTTCAGCGTAGCCATTTTATACTTTGTTTATCTTCCCTTACCATTTGTCCATCATCACCTTTCCTTCTTATCCATTTCTGCTTTCTTGTTTTGAACACTTTATAAGACAACATTTCTAAAACATCAAACATTTTCCTTATTCTCCTATTTAAAACTTCTTTAACCCCATTCTCCCCTCCCCCTCCTGAGTTGTCCTTTATCCCTTGTCGGACAACCACATCTCCCCTCTCCATTTGGATTTGCGAATTCACTCGCAAACGTCAGCTGATTTTGCAGTGACCGTAACTCCTCCCCACCCAGCCCCCCCACAGAAAAGATTTCAATTTTCATATGTAACAAAGGTCCCTCTTTTAATTCCCTCCTTATTCCCTCTATTCCATTTCCCTCCCTTATTAATTCTTGTCTATACTCTATATATTTTCCTCTAAATACAGATACATTCATGTACGCACACTATATATATACACACATATACCCCTTTACACACATACATATAGATCGTGGTCATTTCTACTCTTATTACGTCTTCATCTCTCTGCTTGTTTTGTAGTTGTTCTGCAAATTTCCTTGCTTCCTCTGGATCCGAGAATAGTCTGTTTTGTTGCCCTGGAATAATTATTTTAAGTACCGCTGGGTACCTTAACATAAATTTATATCCTTTTTTCCATAAGATCATTTTCGCCTTATTGAACTCCTTCCTCTTCTTCAGGAGTTCAAAACTTATGTCTGGATAGAAAAAAATTCTTTGACCTTTATATTCCAGTGGCTTTTTGTCCTCTCTTACTTTCTTCATTGCTTTCTCCAATATATTTTCTCTTGTTGTATATCTTAAGAATTTTACTAAAATAGATCTTGGTTTTTGCTGCAGTTGTGGTTTTGGGGCTAAAGTTCTATGTGCCCTCTCTATTTCCATTTCTTCCTGTAATTCTGGTCTTTCCAGGACCCTGGGGATCCAATCTTTTATAAATTCTCTCATATTCTTGCCTTCTTCATCTTCCTTAAGGCCCACTATCTTTATATTATTTCTTCTATTATAGTTTTCTATTATATCTATCTTCTGAGCTAACAGCTCCTGTGCCTCTTTAGCTTTTTTATTAGATTCTTCTCATTTCTTTTTTAAGTCTTCTACTTCCATATCTACAAATGTTTCTCGTTTTTCCATATTTTCCACTCTTTTTGCCAATTCTGATATGGCCACTTCCATTTTATTCATTCTTTCTTCTGCATTCTTAATTCTTCTTTTTATCTCATCAAATTCTTGTAATTGCCATTCTTTCACTGATTCCATATATTCTTTAAAAAAGATACATCCATTGTCCTGCTTTTCTCTTCTTCTTCCACTTCTTTCTGTTCTTCTTCTTCTTCCTCTGGATTGACCATCTGTTGTTTCCTTGTTTTCTTTTTACCCTCTTCTTTCTTGTTGTCGTTATTGTCTGTGTTCTGCACCTGCTGCTGTGCTGCAGGTGTCTCTCTCAGCTGTGGAGATCGACTCCGCAGCTGTTCCCCCCTCCCGTCAGTGTGTTTTTTTTCATGCGCATGCGCGGTTGCGCACTTTTACTTGGCTCTGCGAGCCATTTTTGTAGTCCCGAGCCCGGGACTTCCACTGACCTGTGGGAGCGGGCTTCTCTCTCCGCGGCGGGCCTCCTCGGACAGGTAAGGCCTTCACCTTCTTCTTCCGACGTCTTTCCTTCTTTTCTTCCCGTTGTTTTTGGTTTTTCTTTCTTCGCTGCCATTTTCTCTACACTTTTACTTTCACTTTGTTCTGGTTTTTAAGTTTGTGCCTTTGCTTTTTCTCTTATCTTTTTTTAACTTTTCTGGAGAGGGCTGGAGTTCCCCTACCGGCCACTACTCCATCTCGTGACTCCCTCGAACATATCCAAGTTGATATCCTGAGAGAATCTGCATTTGGCCCATACCCCTCTAAAGCTTTCCTGTTCATGTATCTGTTTAGAGTTAAACAGGAAAGTCTGCAGATGCTGAGATGGCAATGCAATACAATACACAAACATGCTGGAGAAACTCAGCAGGTCACCCGATATCTGTAGAAACCAAAGGGTAACCAACATTTCGGGGTTGAGCCCTTCATCAAGGCATGAACAAAAAGCAGGCAGGTGCCTGAATGAAAAGGTGGTGGGCGGAGCAGAGGAGGGAAGAAGGGGCTGGGGGAGCAGCATACGCCAACAGGCAAGAGGTCACAGATAGATATCATCAAGTTTATCGACACCTGACTACACAAGTACAACCCGACAAAACAGCGTTCTCCAGTCCTCAGTTCAAAATGCACAGACACATAACCAGACATAGTACACATGCAGACAAACAATACACACACAGGGCAAGTTTTCATCCATACAGGGAGCCAATGGTGGTTTTATTTGAGATCTTGCAACCTTGGGGTCTGCACCCAAGATGACGGCGCCTATTTATCAGCAGCTGCCACCATACTCCGAGAAAGTGGAGGACTGAAGCAGGGCACCACAGGTCAGGAAAATAACCCCGTCTGAGAAAGAGAAGCACAAGAGACGACCCACAGGACTGTGACCACAGAGATGGACCAGTGAAGAGGCTCTGTGGCTGAGGGACCAGTGCAAGCGGTGGCCTGCTGAAGCTGCTGTTGGGAGACTCGCACCTGGCTGCGGACTGCCGGGGACTGGATCGAAATGACCAAAGGAGTACCAGATATCAGAACCAGGAATGAGGGGGTGCCAAGGGCACTGAAGAGTTCCTGTCCGTGTTGGAGGTTCTTATCTGGAGCTCGGGTCAGGACTGGACTCAGGGTGGCTGCGGAAGTTCTTGAGGTGAATCTACGGGCACTCAGTGACTCTGGGGGACTCTTCTCTGACAGTAAGAAGTGTGAGAGGCACTTAGGCACTGGTGACGAATCTGTCTGCAACAGGCAAAAATAAATTTCATGTGATAGGAAACTGTTTTATTACTGTGATAACACATTGATCTTGAGTCTCGGAGGGTGAGGGTGAGCCGTTCCTTTGGTCGTTCAGCGTTCTCACTGCCTGTGGGAAGAAGCTGTTCCTCAGCCTGGTGGTGCTGGCTCTGATCCTCCTGCGTCTCTTACCCATATGGGTATGGATATGAGGGCAGAAGAGAGAGGCTGAGAAGTGATAGGATGAGGGGGTAGCTCACTGAATGGAGAGGGCAGGTTGGAGAACGCCCAGACAGAATATTAGATGTTGTTCTTCCAATTTGCGAAAAGTTTTGGTTTGGCAGTGTATAAGGCCATGGATAGACATGTCGGTGTGGGAAATGGGTGTGGAATTGAAATGGTTAGCCTGACGAAACAATGCCCCAGCCTCTGCGACAGAGAAAAATGCAGGAGATGACCACTGCAGATTCACACCTGATCCGCTGCAGCGCTTTTGCAGAGATCGAAGGGTCTTTCAGTCACTGCAATTGCAAATGCCACTTCCTTTGGCACCTCATCCCACATAACAACTAGCCTGTGAGGTCACAGGTCCTCTTTAAATCTTTCCCCTCTCACCTTAAATTTGTACTGGGGAAAAGACTAACCATTCTGTGCCCCTCACGATTGTATAAGTTTCAATGTATACTCATGTTATTGGTTCATCTGGCTGAAGCAAGACTGTTTGGCTGAAGCAAGACTCTCCATGCATTTGTACATAATTTATATAATAAACTTTCAATAATGCACAAACCACCCCCCCCCCCCCCCCCAAGGTTCCCCTTCAACCTCCTATGCTTCAGGGGGAAAGACCCGGTCTATCCAGCCTCTGCATCAGATCCAGAGGACAGTCCAGAGGGTGATTAAAACTGCTGAAAAGATCACTGGGCTCTCCCTTCCCTCTTTCATCGATGTCTACAGGGAGCAATGCTTAAAGAGGGCTCTGAGAACCATCAATCAGTTTGCAGAATCTTTGACACACTACATCCAAGAAAGAGGTACTGGAATACAAAAGCCAGGACTGCTTCATTTGGGAAACTGGTTCTTCCTGCAAGCTATGAGACGGTTGAACAATCCGAGAAGCCCATAAATTATTTTGATATTTATTTGGATCGCTTTGTATTCATGTTGTTTGTGTGTTGGGAGTACTGAATATGAGCCCTATGGTCGGGTTGTGTAGCTACGATCAGATAACTATAAAAGTGGACTCTCCTTGCAACTCAAGCCTTCATCCTCATGGATCTTTCTTGCCCCTTTTCTAACTTTATGACTTCCTTGGTATCGATATTCAAACTGCAGTCTCACCACACCTCTTGAACTGGAGGGGGTGGGGGGGGGGGGGGGGGGAAAGGAAGGCAATGGTTATCGGTGCCATAACCTTCCCCACGGATGCAAGCAACTCAAGGAAATGGTAACATCCTGCTGCCACAAGTGCACTTTCTATTTAAAAGTCTCCATGAGCTGGAAGAAGGCCCTTCTGCTAACTATCAAGTATGATTCCCATTCTCCCCATTTCATTCTCCCCACATTCCCTTCAATTTCTCTCCCCCCACCCCCCGGGACAATTTACAGTGCCTGAATAATTGATACATCTTTGGGAATGGGGACAGCCTTAGTGATAACAGGTAAACTCCACCCAGAGGTTGAGGTCGGCATTGCATCCAGGTTCTCGGAGCTGTATGCCAACAGTTCTGTTAATTGTTACACTGCACTGATCTCCTATAGGTTACATGGTCACCATTACTGAAACCTGCATCATTCCCAATGTCATTAATTGCTTGGTTATAGCTCACTCTGGAGCATTTCCAAGTTCTGGACACAACACAGGGCAGACATAATGAGAGTTCCTGGAGAAACTCAGTAGGTCACAAAGCATACTTTATAGAGCAAAGATAAAGATATATAACCAACATTTCAGGCTTGAGCCCTTCATCAAGATTTTAGCAAAATCTAGGCAGGTGCCCAAACAAAATGAATGGGGGAAAAGGGGCAGGGGAAGGAGCATAGGCCAACAGACAAGAGGTAATAGTTGGATAAGGGAGGGAGGGAACACCAGAAAATGGGGGGGGGGGGGGGGGGGGGAAACGGGTGGCTCTGTAAATTGAGAGGGAAGGGGGTGGAGAGCAAGAGGAAAAATGACCAAGGGATAGGGAAAAGAGGGAAAACTAGGTGTGGACTAGCAGAAACCGATGCCAATTTACGGATGGCTTCATCTGGCAGTAAATGATGCATTATCAGACACGTTAGTGCAAGAGTGAGGCGTAGAATTTAAATGGTCAGCAAGTCACGTATCATTTATAGGAAGTCAAGGATATACAACATTTCGGGCTTGAGCCCATCAACAGGAAGGTCCAAGAGGAGGACAGAGGTGGATACAGGTGAGAGGGTAGATCAGCTGATAAGTGATGGGGAGGGGCTAGCCCTCTGAAAGGAAAAGGATGGGGAGACGGGACGCAGACTGGGAGATATCGTTTCGTTGAGCACCTTCACTCCAGTAAAAGGGATCTCCCAGTGTCCAACCGTTTTAATTCCACACACCGTTCCCACACCGACATTCCCATCCAGAGTGTAGTGTAGTACACAAAAGTGCTGGAGAAACTCAGTAAGTCATGCAGCATCTAGTCCAAGACAAGCCTCTCCGTCTTCGCTTTCCGCAGGGACGGCTCCCTCCACCACCCATCCCTTCCTACCATTGGCCCCTGTGACTGCAGGAAATGCTACACTTTCACCCACACCTCCTCCCTTATCACTATTCTGGGGCCTAAACAGTCCTTCCAAATGAAGTAACTAACTTCACACTACTGTATTTGGTGCTCCTGTTGTGGTCTTCTCTACATTGGGGACTGGGCACAAACTGGGAGATCATTTCATGAGTGCCTTTTGCTCTGTCTGCTGCAATAACGGAGACCTCCCAGTGCCTCCCCCTCTTTTTAACTCCACATCTCATTCCTACACTGAGCAGAAAATCACCCACAAACCACAGAGGGAAATTTACACCATGGAGAGCAAATTGAGACACAATAGTGGGCTGCACTCGAGCCTAATCTGCCATCAGATAAGATCACAGACAATCTGATTTTGAGAGTCACTACCTCTGAGGATTTTTCCTAGACCCAACACACCAAAGGAATCGTGAAGAAAGCAAGTCAGCACCTTTATTTCCTCAGAGTTTGCGGAGATTTGGAATGACATCAGAAACCCTGGCAAATTTCTACACATGTGTAGAGGAAAGTGTGCTGACTGGCTGTATCATGGTCTGGTATGGGGACACCAACATTTCCCCCCCCCCCCCCCACAAAAGCGGAAAGTCCTGCAAAAGGGAGTGGACACAACCCAGGACATCACAGGCAAAACTCTCCCAAACATTGAGAACATGAACAGGAAACTCTGCCATCGGAGAACAGCAGTAATCATCAAGGACCCACACCACCCAATACACACTCTGTTTTCGCTGCTACCTTCAGGAAAGAGGCATAACTTCCGCAAGATTCATGGCACCAGGTTCAGGAACAGCTGCTACCCCTCCACCATCAGACTCCTTAACAAGAAACTCAATCAAGGCCTCATTTAAGGACATTTACTTTTACACATTGATTTTTTTTTCCTCTCTGTATTGCAGTTTGTTTACATTTTTTTTATTTTTCCCCACTACCAATAAGTGGTAATTCTGCCTGGCCCGCAGGAAAAGGAATCTCAGGGTTGCATGTGATGTCATGTATGTACTCTGACAATAAATCTGAAAACTGATTTTGTTCTATGTTCTCTCCAGGCTCAATGACCAATCTCATCTCTCAAAGATGCACAAGATCACAAGAAGACGGTCTTCCTCTTAGCTGGCCTACTATCAGAAGACTGGTAGGAGGTGCATTTAAAGCTTTAGACCAATGTCCCACTGGGGAACACATAGTAATATCTGCCCTGCCAGAATCCTAAATTCTTCAAAGGTACACTAACGAACTTGGCGTACCTGCTGTTTAATCTGGCGCTGAGAAACAAGAGGAGGAGGAGGTTGCAATGTCAGAACTCATTCCACAGAACAATGTCACATACAGGAGAAAAGCTTCTTCCTTCTGTCAAAGGAATATCACCTTAGCTCGTGAAAAGATTTACTGATGGAAACAGCATGTACAGATACTGTCACATAATAAAACAGAAATCTAATATTACATGAAAATGAGAGGGGATATTATAGAAATGTATAAAATTATGAAAGGAAAGAGAAAAAAATAGAGGTAGGCAAGTTGTTTCTACTGGTGGGGGACACCAGGACTAGGGGATATAGCCTCAAGATTCAGGTTACAGGTACAATCCTTTATCCGGACATCTAAAATCTGGAAAGCTCCAAAATCCAGCAAGTCGGGCGGGCGAAGGGGAGACCGGCGGCACGAGTCGGGCGGGCGAAGGGGAGACTGGCGGCACGAGTCGGGCGGGCGAAGGGGAGACCGGCGGCACGAGTCGGGCGGGCGAAGGGGAGACCGGCGGCACGAGTCGGGCGGGCGAAGGGGAGACCGGCGGCACGAGTCGGGCGGGCGAAGGGGAGACCGGCGGCACGAGTCGGGCGGGCGAAGGGGAGACCGGCGGCACGAGTCGGGCGGGCGAAGGGGAGACCGGCGGCACGAGTCTGGCAGGTGAGGGGGTGTGGGGAGACGGCAGCACGACTGGAAGGGGGGTGGGGGTGGATACGGCAGCATAACTTGGGTGGGCTTAAATCTGGCTTTCTGAAATCTGGAAAAATCCAAAATTCGGAACACCCTGTCCCCCAAGGGTTCCGGATAAATCTACCTGTAGTAGATTTAGGAAGGAGATGATGAGGAACTGCTTTTTCCAGAGGATGAATCTATGAAATTCACTGCCCATTGAAGCAGTGGAGGCGAGCGACCTCAGTAAATATATTTAAGACAAGGTTGGATAGATTTTTACATGGGTGGGGAACTAATGGATTGGTGGGGGGGGGGGGGGGGGGGAAGGGCAGGTAGGTGCTGCCCATCATCAGATCAACCATGATCTCATTGAATGGTTGAGCAGGGTCAACGGGTCAGATGACCTACTTCTGGTCTTTTCACCTGCAGCATTGCCTGACGCCCGTCACATTCAGAGACAGAGTAGCAAAATGGAATCCGCCCAGAGTCACCGAATGTCCGTGGATCAGGATTCGCCTCCAGTGCTCTCGCAGCCTCTGCAGTCGCACAAGACTCCTGCTCAATTCAAACCGTCAGCAACCCGAGGCCAGATCCATAGTGAGGAAGCCTTTATCACCCATGCCCTTTTGGGAACCCTCCTTGTCCTCAGCATCCCCTCAAATCCCAGTTCCGACGCCTGGTACTGATGAACCAGTCTCCAGCAGCCCACAGCCGGGTGTGAGCCCTTCGACCTCAAGTCACTGCAAGTCGCCAACAGCTCACCTCCTGTGTGTGCCCTTCCACTGCAGAGGCCCTTGCTGCTCTACCACAGTGGTCACCATCTTTAAGGTCATCTCCTCTGCTGCTCCTTCTCAATGGGGCTATTCTCCCCATTACTGGTGCCCTATCCCAGTCCATTGCCAAACACAGGTGCCACATCTTGGGCCCAGACCCCACAGTCGCAGGGTTTTAAAACATCGTCAGCTCCTTTAACAGGCGTTTAAAGCCTGCATGGAACCATCAGCAGCAGGACTGGGCAGTAGTACCCCACAGGAGATCTCTGTGTCTCTGCTCTCTCCGGTCTGCACCAGCTGCAATGCTTCCATTCCAGCAGTTCCCACAGTGCCACCATTTTTTTGCATCATATAACCATATAACAATTTACAGTATGGAAACAGGCCATATCGGCCCTTCTAGTCTGCACCGATTTACGTGAAACTCCACTAGTTCCACCTACCCACTCCCTTGCCCATAACCCTCTAACCGCCTCACATCCATGTACTCATCTAACCTCTACTTAAATGACAGAATTGACCCTGCTGCAACCACCTCTTCCACTCAGCCACCACTCTCTGAGTGAAGAAGCATCCTCTTATATTACTCCTAATATACCTAACCCTTAACATGACCCCTTGTTCCAATCTCCCCTACCCTCAGGGGAAAGAGCCTATTCCCTTCATAATTTTTAAATATCAAATCCCCTCTCAACCTTCAACACTCCAATGAATAAAGTCCCGGTCTACTCAATCTTTCTCTCTATTCATGATGCACTGTTTCCTGCGTTGGGATATGTCAGGAAGATGACAAAACCCAAAGCCACTTCTCTTGACGACCACAGACCAAATTCTCCAGAAATATCCAGTTTGTGGAGGACAGGTAGAGGTTTAGGGGATAAGCCATTAAAGTTTTTTTTTTAAAAACGAGCAGTGGTGCCTGGAATGCATTGCCAGAACCCTTAGTTGGGCACATGGTTGCAAAAAGAGGGCTTATGGGTGTGAGGTAGGGAAGGTTTATATTTCTAAGTAGGTTTACATAGGTCAACATATCATGGGTCAATAGGCCTGTACTGTGCTATAATTTTCTAAGAAAGTAGAAGTAAACTGTTCACTCTCAGTTGATTTACAGTAGTGTGGACACCAAGCTTGTGTGTCCAGGGGAATTACCACCACCCTACCTGGCTGCAGAGATGTCACTCTGAGTCATTACATTCAACATGCTCATCAAATACAGGAGATAAGCAGCCAATGGATATCAAGGCTTTCTGCAAAAATTCACTCTAAAACCCACCAGTTTATAAATGTAACAGTGATTCCAGATTCAACCAAAGCCTCTTCCGCCTTGTGAAAGAAAGGAAATAAAACACAAGCAGTCAGGAAAGCGAGAGATAATACTTCTACCAACACAGACAGGCAAAAACCTTGGAAATAACCAAACTGCATTTATGTAGCATCTTGAACGCACAATGTTCAATGCTCTTCAAAAAAAAACTAATGGCAGACCATCCAAAATTAGAGTAAAAGACTGGCAACTGGAGCTCATCAAGGCTCAGTTGCCACCCCTCACTAGACCCCCTGCAGTTTGTGTACTGTCCCAACTGTTCTACACATGATGCCATTGCCACCAGGCTCCACCGAGCCTTCACCCACCTGGAAAATAAAGACCCCCATGTTCAAATGTTTTTCATAGACTTAAGCTCAGCATTCAACACAATCATACCGCAGAACCTGTCGGACCCAAAAACTTTCCTCTGTAACTGGATCCTCAACTTCCTAACTGGAAGACCTGTCAGCCAGGATTGGAAACAGCACTCCAACACCATCACACTGAGCACACACCCCCCCACCTCCCCCACCCAGGGCTGCATGCTCAGCCCACTGCTGTTTACCCTGCTAACCCATGACTGCGCAGCGAGATACAGTTCTAATCACATCATCAAGTTCGCTGATGACATGACAGTGGTGGGGCTCATCATCAAAATCGATGATTCAACTTACAGAAAGGAAATGAAATCACCCATGGACTGGTGCAGAAACAACAGCCTACACTTGAATGTCAACAAGACGAAGATGGTGGTCGATATCAGGAGAGCCCAAAGGGACTACTCTCCGCTGACCATCGATGGCTCCACCGTCAAGGTAGTCAAGACCACCAAATTCCTTGGCATGCACCTGGCGGAGTATCTCTCCTGGTCCCTTAACTCCAGATCCATTGCCAAGAAGGCCCAACAATGCCGTTACTTCCTAGAGGTCAAGGCAAGTTCAGCTTCCACCCTCCACACTTATTACACATTCTGCAAAGGATGTACTAAGAGCATCCTATGTAACTGCATCATTGCCTGGTTCAGGAACTGCACCATCCCAGAATCCAAGTCCCTGTAGCAGATAGTAAAGACTGCTGAGGGGATTATCGGGGTCTCTCTCCCTGCTATGATGGACAGTTGGAACGGCCGTTGTTTGCGGAAAGCATAAACGTTGTGAAGGACTCGACACACCCATCGTGCAATCTGTTCTCCCTCCTGCCATCTGGGAAGAGGTACCAAAGTGTTCGGGCCCTCATGACCAGATTTTGAGATATCTTTCCCCCCACCCCAAGCCGGGGAATTGAGTTCAAGAGTCGAGAGGTAATGTTGCAAATCGACCAATCTCTGGTGAGACCACACTTGGAATATTGCGTTCAGTTCTATCATCTCATTATGGGAAGGGTGTGAAGTTTTGGAGAGGCTACAGAGGAAATCTCCCAGGATGTTGCCGGAAATGGAAAATAAGTTTTTTGAGGTGAGGTTAGCTGAGCTAGGGCTTTTTCTATCTGTGGTGAAGAAGGATGAGAGGTGACTTAATAGAGGCCTATAAGATTCTGAGAGGCATACAGTTAAACAGCCGGTTCTTTTATTCCCTCCCCCAAGGCAGGAGTAGCAAATACTAGAAGACATGTATTCAGTGAAGGGAGGAAAGTTTAGGGGAGACACCAAGATTTTTTTTAAATACAGAGAGTTGTTGGTGCCTGGAATGCCTTGCTGGGACTGGTGGTAGAGGCTGAAACATTCAGGACATTTAAGAGACTCTTATACGTGCACATGGATGAAAGAAAAATAGAGAGATATGAAGTGGGGGTGTTTCTTTTTTTTGGTTGGTATATATGGGTCGGTACAACATCGTGAGCCAAAGGGCCTGGACTGGGTGGTAATGTTTGATGTTTTTTGTTCACTACTACCATCAGGAAGGAGGTACAAGAGCCAGAAATCACACCCCCAATGTTAAAAAAAAAAAACAGCTTCCTCCCCTCCACCACACGATTTCAGAGTGGACAATGAACTAGATACTACCTCACTTTTTTTAAAATCTCTTTTGCACACATTTTTATTTTTCAAATATTGAATTTACAAAATTGTAATTTGTGGCAATTTTTCACCCTGTTCTGCATAATACAGCTGCCACAAAAGAACAAATTTAGTGGGACGTGTTCACAAGAAACCTGATTCTCGCTACTCTTTCAGGCACAGAAAATAACCTTTCCCTCAACCCTATTTCTAACCCTTAGTCCACATTACCTTCCAAGATCTGGATCTGTCTGGCCAGGGAAGCCGCTCCTAAAACTGAAAAGGCATCCCTATCAATTAAATTATCCAGCCAGTCATTGTTACTCACAGGATTTTAGGAAAAAGTCTCCAAACATATTCGGCAGGATTTAAACTGCTCAGCCAGTCTAAAAGAAAAAAAATTATATTTATAAATTTGGCCAGCACAGTTCGCATGGTGGTTAGCCCAGCGGTGTTACAGTGCCAACAATCAGGACTGTGGCTCCAATCCCACACTGCCTCGAAGGAATCTGCATGGGTTTCCTTCAGGTGCTCCAATTTCATCCCACCTGGGGGGGGTGGGGGGTGTGGTGAGGTCACTTGAGTGGCACGGGCTTGTAGGCCAAAAGGGCCTGTTATTGCGCTGCACGTCTAAATTTAAAAATCTGTAGGTGCCAGAATGAAACATAGAAACATAGGTGCAGGAGTCGGCCATTTGCCCCGTCAAGTCTACACCGCCATTCAATATGATCATGGCTGATCAGTACCTGGTTCCTGCCTTCTCCCCATACCCCTTTGCCACAAGGGACAAATCTAACCTACTCTTAAATATTGATAAGGAACCTGCCTCAAAAAATTCCACAGATCTACCTTTCAGTCCTAAAAAACTTCCTCCTTATCCTTAAACTGTAACCCTTAGTTCTGGTTTTCCCAACATTGGAAACAACCTACCTGCATCTAGTCTGTCTAAACCCTTAAGAATTTTATGTTTCTATAAGATCCCCCTTCAATCTTCTAAATTCCAGAGAATACAAGCCTAGTCTATCCAACCTTTCTTCATATGTGAGTCCCTCCATCCCCAGTATCAGTCTAGTGACAGTATCAGTCTAGTGAACTTCTCTGCACCCCCTCCATAGCGAGGATGTCCTTCCTCAGATAAGGCGACCAAAACTGCCTGCAGTACTCCAGGTGTGGTCTTACCAAGGCCCTGTACAGCTGTAGCAGGATCTGTATTCCTGTACTCAAATCCTCTCGCTTTGAGGCAGGTTCCTTATCAATATTTAAGAGTAGGTTAGATTTGTCCCTTGTGGCAAAGGGGTATGGGGAGAAGGCAGGAACCAGGTACTGATCAGCCATGATCATATTGAATGGCGGTGTAGACTTGACGGGGCAAATGGCCGACTCCTGCACCTATGTTTCTATGTTTCATTCTGGCACCTACAGATTTTTAAATTTAGACGTGCAGCGCAGTAACAGGCCCTTTTGGCCTACAAGCCCGTGCCACTCAAGTGACCTCACCCCACCAACATACCATTCACCCTCCTCACCGCCTGCTGCACCCACATGCCTACTTTTCAACAACTGATGCACAGCCACACCCAAGTCTCGTTGCATCTCCCCTTTTCCTAAACAGATTCCATTTATATAATAGTCCTCTTTCCTGTTCTTGCCTCCAAAGTGGATAACCTCGCGTTTATCCACATTATATTGCATCTGCCACATCTCGGCCCACTCGCCTAACTTGTCTAAATCACTCTGCACCCTCCTAGCATCCTCAACACAGCCAACCTGCCACCCAACTTCATGTCGCCTGCATATTTTGAGATATTGCTATTTATTCCCATATTCCAAAGACATAGATTAATTGGACACATGGGTGCAGTTGGGTGGCCACAGGCTCGTGGGCTGGAAGGGGCCTGTTACTATTCTGAATGTCTACATTAAACGAAGTCTGACATACAAAAAGGAAACGCTGGAAACGCTCGGGCTAATCAGCATCTATGGAAAGAGAAGCTGAATTAAGATGCTCAGTCAAAAACTCTTCAAAGGTTTTTCGTCCCACACCTGCTGAAGATTTCTAAAATTTCGCTGAAGTGCATAGGTTTTACGCGAGGTTATTGTGAGAAATTAAGATGCAGCAACACCAACATTGTTTGGAACACGCAAGATCTCCAAGTGGGAGGGAGTGAAAGGTGCTGTGGGCTGTGGGTCTGAATCATACAAGGAGCTTCACTTCTACAGCTTTTGAAATGTTTTTAGATAACTCAAGGAGGTTTCAAACTGGGCTCATTGGATTAAACACAACACCTGGAGATATCAGAACCTGTAATAAAAGCACATGGAAAAGACTTTTTTTTGAGATACGGCATGGTAACAGGCCATGAGCCCAAACCCCCAAAATACACCCATGTGACCAATTCACCGAGTAACCCCGTACGTGGAAGGAATTGGAGAAAATTCGCAAGCAGATATCAGGGAGACAGCGCCGGATTGTAACCCAGGTCACTGGCACTGTGATAGCATTGTACCAACCACCTCACTGACTGTGCCACCAGCAAACTGTGCTGGCTGAAGGTACAACCGTGAGTGGAATAACACTGATCTTTAGCTTCCTGCAGCTCAGATATCGAAGGTGGTCAAAAGGGCGGCACAGTTAGCTATCACAGCTCCAGCGATCGGGACATGGGTTCAAATCTGGCGGCGTCTGTAGGGAGTTATTACATTCTCCCTGTGTCTGCGTGGGTTTCCTCCGTGTGCTCCCACCATTCAAAATGCAGGTTAATTGGGCAGCATGAGCTCGTGGGCTATAAAGGCCTGGAGGCCGAAATTTAATATTTAAATTTAAAAATTTAAAGGCCAGAGTTGGAGGAGGGTGGATCGCAGAGGGCTCGAAGTCAGATCTCCATGAGGGTTGAGCCACTGATAATTGGGTTGTTACGGTCGGCATTCTGGAAGAAATGTTGCATTCCTTTGGCACAAGGAAGACTTGTCAAGTCTAAGCAGGTCATCAAAGGGCTATCCAGGCTAAATGCGACTTACCAGGTTCCCAAGAACACAAAAATATCAGCCCACTTTGTCGGCATAATGTTCCCTCTCAAGCCATTAATTCATCAAATTTAACCTCGGAAACACAGACTGATATTTCCCCAGTCCTATCCCCTTCACCTCTGTATGTTGCAAGCTCCTCACACATTTTGCCAACTTTGAATGCATCTCCTCAGTCCGCCACAATCTCGCCTTTATCTTGAGCAGCCATTCTCAACACGGGAGGGCCACAGCACACAAGAGTTAAGGCACAGAAACAGGCCCTTCGGCCCAACTTGTCCATGCCATCCAAACTAATCACATTTGCCTGCATTTCACCCATATTCATGCAAGCCTTTCCTATTCATGTATATTTCTGGAAGTTTTTTTTCCCCCAAATACTACAATTGTACCTGCCTCTTCCACTTCCTCTGGCATTTTATTCTATATATATATATATAAATATATCCACCAGTCTCCATGAAACAATATACCCAGAGTCCTTTCACTTGGCCCTTTTACACAGATATCCCATTAAATTGGTATGTCAATGACCTGTGTTTAAAGCCAGGTCGAGTCAGATCGGAGCATTTACACTGAACCAAGAAAAGCCAGTTCAGTGCAACCTTTTACATAGGGACCTGGCATTCCGAGGCAAAAGGAAGTAGGAACAGCAGCATTACAGCGTTGCGGTCCCAGGCAAGGCCTTTTACACTGGAGCCGATGTGAAACACAACAGCTCTGATAATACCTACCTTGGCAGGTAGGGACCAGGATGAAAATGATCCTTCCATCCCAGTTTCAACACGTTCACACAGGTAAGTGAAGCAGTAAAAAGATGCTTAATTACTGTCTTTCAAGGGCAGTATAAAAGTTGCGGGGGGGGGGTTGTTTCCCTCATTTTAAATCTACGCCCTTTTTTTAAAATATGATCAGATTACAACCATCAATCTTAATCTGAGTGATGAAATACTTTGGAAGATTATTACTGCACTTGTTTTTTTGTGGGAGAGGGTCAATTTGAGATCCGTATTTAAATATTTTAGTACAGGCCTTGCTTTCTTTTCAACTCACATAACAAATATTATTTAATGTTTTTATGCATTTGGTAGGAGAGAAGTGCAAAAGAAATCAACTAGACTTGACTGCTTCACTGGCAAGGGGACCCATAAACTTTGAGCACAGTCCCTAGACACCCATAGCCAAAATAAGGTTGAGAAGGACTGATCTAGATTAATTGCTGCTGCAACCATCATTGCTCTAGCTTCTCCCAGCCGATCCTGCCCTTGGAATTGATCTAGAAATAGGAAACACTTGCTGGGGTCCATGTGTCTGACCAGATAATCCTGCCTCTCAATGGACAACCAGAATCATCTGAAATGGGAGCATTTGGCCTGCTCCACCATTCAACATATCCACAGCTGGCGATACACAGGGATCTTAAAACCATAGAACACTACAGCTCAGAAACAGGCCCCTTGAGTCTGCACTGCTGAAGTCTTGTTTAGATTTAGACATATACAGCACGGTAACAGGCCCTTTTGGCCCAAGAGCCCGGTCACACCCAATCACCTACAGTGGTAGGAAACCCCTGTAGACACAGGGAGAAATGTGCAAATTCCTTACAGTTTGTTTTCACTTTCTCCCAAAATCCTTGACTTTTTTTTGGCAATGAGAACTATATACAGACACAAACACTTCCTTCTTGAGTATATTGAATGAATTGGTCTCCACTGTATTTCAGTGTAGAATTCCAAAGGTTCATCAACCTTGGGTGAAGAAATCCACCCCCCCCACCCAGCTTTCCACTTCAAAATGGCAATACTCATTTCCTGATACTCTGCCTCTTTAGCCATTGAGAGCTTCTTCATCAAAGTCCCATTACAACTGTATCACTTTATGTAAGACTCCCTCTCATTCTCCTAAACGTTAGTGGGTCTAATCGATCTGACCTTTTCTTGTATTTCTGACCAGAAGCCTGTTGTCAAGTGTCAGACTCCAGGGATCGGTGCTGGGATGTTTGTTCTACATAATCACATGGATGAACACATGGACGGTCTGATTCGCAAGTTTGCAGATGATACTAAAATAGGTGCAGTCAATGAATCTAAGGATATAAGAAAAACAGCGGAAAGTTAGGCAGAGAGGATGCTCAGCAGCCGTTCTCAGCGGGGGGGGGGGTACGAACTTGAATCAAATATTTTTTTGTTGTCTGTCAGAGAAAGTATGGAAGAAACCAACTAAACTTGACTGCTTCACAGGAAAGGGAGCCCATAACCTTTGAACAGAATCCGTAGGGGCCATAGCAAAAAAAAAGATGAGTATGGCTGATCGAGAGAGACTTTAGAGGATCTAAAGTTTACACTATCCCCCACACACAGTGGGTGGTGGTTATCTGGACAAGTTGTCAGAGACAATTTGCACAGGTTCATGGCTAGCACTGGTAACAGGGATACTGGCCTGCCTCAGTGAAGTGGGATGAGTGTATAGAGGCATCATGGTCAGCATGGCTGAAAGGCCTGTTCCTGTGCTGGGCAAACTCTGATTCATACACAACTGCAGCCATCTTTCTGGTCACACCGTCTGGGACACCAGACCAAAGTTCCACGCAAAATTCCAGATGGGGTCTCACCAACGTCCTGTCCATCTGTGGCACAATGCCTTCACTCACAACCAGAGCCTTTTGCAATGAAGGCCATCTACCATTTGTTGATGAAATTTAATGCAGACAAGTGTGAGGACAGGACAAACCACACTGAGGAGTGCAGGAGAACAGAGGGATCTGGGAATAATTCCTTGAAAGTGGCATCACAGGTAGATATGGTCATAAAGATAGTTTTTTGGCATATTGGCCTTCATAAATCCAAGTATTGAGTAAAGGAGTTGGGGATATTATGGTAAAGTTATACAAGACATTGGTGAAGACAATTTGGAGTATTGTGTGGAGTTTTGGTCACCTAACGATAGAAAATATACCAATAAGATTAAAACAGTTCAGAGAAGATTTACAAGGATGTTGCCAGAACATCAGGAACTGATTTACAGGGAAAGGTTAAACAGGTTAGAAATTTATTTCTTTGAGTGTCAGAGAATGAGAGGAGATTTGATAGAGGTATAATGTACAATTATGACAGGTATAGATAAAAATAAATGAAAGTAGGTGTTATGCTGAAGTGGATGAGATATAAACCAGAGGACATGGTTTAACAGTGAAAGGAGAAAAGTTTAGGGGAACTTCTTCATGAGATCAGTGGGTGTGGAACGAGCGGCCACCTGAAGTGGTGAATGTGGGCTCAATTTTCACATTTAAATAAAATTTGGACAGGTACATGGATGAGAGAGGTATGGAGGGCAGATCAATGGGACTATGTAGAAAAATTGATTGGCACAGACTAGAAGGGCCAAAGGGACTGTTTCTTTGCTATTATGTTCTATAGTCCCTCTTAAGGGAATTAAGTCCTAATGCGTTTAATCTTTCCCTGTAACTCAGTTCCTCAATTCCCGGCAACTTCCTAGTAAATCTTCTCTGCACTCTTTCAATCTTATTGATAGCTTTCCTTTATTTAGGTGGCCAAAAGTGGACACAATACTCTAAATTTGGTCTCATCAATGTCTTATACAACCTTAACATAACATCCCAACTCATGTACTCAATACTTTGATTTATGAAAGCCAATATGCCAAAAGCTCCCTTTTCAACCTTACCTGGAACTCCACTTTCAGGAAATTAAAGGTAAAGATACTATTGTTATGTAATATTACATTTTAAATGTAACATACATGAAATTCTTTAACTTTGTCTACCGTAAGGAATACAGAGTGTCGCTCCTGGCTTAGTAAACCAGTACAGAATTATGTATCTGTATTCCCAGATCCCTCTGTTCTACCACATTCCTCAGGGCCCTGGAAGTTGCCATCAGTCCAGTACCATAGCCCCTCACCATTGTACCACACACCACATAGTAACAACAAAAAAAAACAGCCTGGCTTTTTGTATTCAAGTCTCGCCTCCAAGAAGATGGAGGTTGTTTCCACTGGCAGGTGAGAGGAGAACAGGGGGACCGAGTCTCAAGTTTCAGGGGAGCAGACCGAGGATGGAGATGAAGAGGAATTGCTTCTCCCTGAGGGGAGTGAATCTGAGGAATTCTCTGCCCAAGGAAGCAGCTGAGGCAGCCTCATACTTAAATGTATTTAAGACAGATAGATATTTGAAGAATTAAATGTGACAAGTAAATTGGAGTCCACAGCCAGATCATCCACACAGGCTCAACAGGCCAGATGGCTGGCTCCTGCTCCCATTCCATGAGCTCTTATCCCCACAAAAACATCGGAAACACCCAAGTCATTGGAGAGGTGACAACAGATCCACTTGCTAGGTCCCTGTTCACCAGCACTGTTTATTATTTTCAAAATGGATTGCAGCAAATCGCCCAGGTTGCCCCAGCTACACCTCCCAAGCACCTAAAAGGATGAGGGCACCAGGTGCAGGAGGAGATCACTCTCCAGAGGTTCCCTTCCAAGCCTCAACCACGCAAATTCGCTTGTATATCCTCTGGTGCTCCACTTCCAATGGCGCTATAGGTACTGCCGCAGTTCTGTAAGGAAATTGTCCTTTCTTGAGGGACTGTTTGGGTAAACAAAATGTTGGCCTTGACACTGGCAACCCACATAACAAATGTGATAAATTAAAAAGGGACCAAAGTTGCAAGACATTAAAATTTATTAAATGGGATTCATGGATGATTCATCTATGCTACGACTAGACCAGGCGCAGAGAAAATGCACCAAAACGGAGGATGCACTGGTGTGTTCCATGGGGAACCTGGACTTTTAAGTACCAAATCCCTCCCAATGATTTAATACCGTTGGACAGCACACGGGGCAAGATTTATCCTTTATCCCAAAATGCAGCCAATGCAGGCCTCAAGAGAGAAAGTCTATGGCTCTTAGAAAGAGTCCAGGAAGCTGGATGGGAAGATCAAGCTCCCATTAAGTTTCTGGAACTAGAGCAACACCAAGGGTGTTGCCAGGATCAATCTTGATCTCAGCATGCCCTCTCCAGATGTAGTTAAGTGGAAGACACCCAACTTTGAGAGGCCATGTCGCCTAGCAACCATCGCATTCCATTATTTCCTGGCCAAGGCAATCCCCCCCAAGGATGAAGAACTTGCTGCACCTCCTCTGACTTTGAAATGCTACTACCTCCTCCATCGTTGCTGGATCCCTTCCCAGGAATCTTCTTCCCAAGGCTATGGCCTTCTCTACATCGGAGACTACACACAGGCTGGGAGATCACTTCGTTGAATACCTTCGCTCTGCCCGCATCAATGAGAGGGATCTCCCAGTCGCCAACCATTTCAATTCTGCACCCACTCCTGCGCTGACACATCTGCCCATGGCCTTGTACAGCCAAACCAGAGCCACCTGTAAATTGGAGGAGTAATCCCTAATATTCCACTTGGGGACTCTCCAACAGGATAGTTTCTGCTAAACCACTTCCCATTCTCTTTCTCTTCCCTATCCCCTTTCCTCCAGCTCTCCACCCCCTTTCCTCCCAATTCACAGAGTCATCCCCCCTCCCCCTGTATGCTGGTATGCCCTTCCTCCCTTATCCAGCAATGACCTCCTGTCTGTAGGACTGTGCTCCTTCCCTCCACCATTTCTTTCAGGTGCCTGCCTACATTTTGCTCAAACCTTGATGAAGGGCTCACCTCCAGAACTTTGGTTATGTATCTTTATCATTTTTATATAAAATACCCTGTTTGACCTGCTGAGTATTTCTACAGCATTGTGTTTTTACTTCAATCACGGCATCTGCAGACTTGACATTGGCATCCCGTACAATAAATGTGATACTTTAAAAAGGACCACAGCTGCAAGACATTAAAATCTCCACCTGAATATTAAAAAAAGATGGGATTGATGGATGATGCACCTGTGATTCGACTCGACCAGGTGCAAATGTACCGAAGTGGAGGATGAACTGGTGTGAAGACCCCATGGGGAACCTGGACTTTACACACACTTTTGTTATTTTACCCCCAGTGCCACGGCAGCACCCCATCCAAACGGAACCCAGCGGCTGGAGGTTGAGCTCACTAACCCAGTATTCTGAGCAGGGTATGGGGAATGGGCAGGGTTATTACCACAACACCAGCAGCCCCGGGTTTGAACCCAGTGCTGTCTGTAAGGAGTTTGTATATTCTCCCAGTGTCAGGTGGGTTTCCTCCAGTTTCTTCCCAACTTCCAAAAAATGTATGGGGTTTGTAGGTTAATTGGGAGCATGGGTTTAAATGGCCCGAATCAGCTTCTACTGTGCTGTAAATAAAATTTATAAAAATGTATTAAGTGGCAGTAATGCCCACATCCAGTGAATCACATGCTGAAACATGCAGATTAATAAATCCCTTCATGAATGAACAGAAAACAAATCCCAAACACTAACTGAAGAATGTAATAGGAGCAGGAGTTAGCCATCTGGCCAAGAGGAAGCCGGCCGGTTCCTTCAGAGACACTAAAAATTCACTGGTTAAACACAAAACCTTCAGATGGCTCGATTTTGTGTGAACAAAGAAGGACCCAGCAGGTCAG
Source organism: Narcine bancroftii (assembly GCF_036971445.1). Classification (NCBI taxonomy): domain Eukaryota; kingdom Metazoa; phylum Chordata; class Chondrichthyes; order Torpediniformes; family Narcinidae; genus Narcine; species Narcine bancroftii. Next base: position 186,234,545 of record NC_091473.1, read on the forward strand.
ATCACTAGTTAATTAGCTACCAATTGGTTGATTGACACTAAACTGTCCCTGGCGTGCTGGTGAGTAATGAGATTTTATTGTCAAATATGCAAGTACAGAGGAACTTCAACCATGGTAGAATCTGGGGAGACCAGAACCAGAAAGACCCCTCCCTTCCTGCCCATTCTCGACCCTACAGGATGGCGGCCGTGGCGGTGGACTCAGTCGCCAAAGGACCTACAAAGGGTGCGGGCGACTTGCGGTCAAAGGACCTGTAACCAGTCTGCGGGGAGTCTGCCTCACAGGTACCAGGTATCGGAACCAGGATTTGAGAGGGCGGTAAGGGCGAGAAGGGCTCCCCTGAAAGGGCCTCAGGCATTGGAGGCTTCCTGATCAGCATGATCAGGTTTGGATCTGGAGCCCGGGCGGCTGATGGTTTGAACAGGAGTCTGTGCGGCTGCGGGAGCGCTGGAGGAGAATCCACGGACGGCGGTGACTCTGAAGGGACTCTCTTTTACTTCTCTTAGGGGCACCAGGCCATGCTCATAGCATCTGTTTCTACAGCTGATAAAAGTAGTAGATGATGTATATTACATATTTATGTACTATTAGGTAACAATAAAAGGAAGCTTGAACTTGCACTCAAATTTAAGTATCCAAGTAGGCATTGGAGCTGCAACATAACCAAAGGAATCGCTTTGGAATGCCTCAACAGACAAACACACAACAGCACAGAACAGGAAAATCACAGCAAACAACTCAAAAACAATGGGGCCCGTGCTGGGCAGTAGACCAAGAGGGGTTGCAGACTACGGGGGGGGGGGGGGTTGGGGGAGCAGCAGACCGCCGCAAGGCGCCAAAAACAAGGCGATCTCACCCCATTGAGGTGCAGCACAGGAGACGACCCTACAGGGAAGTTGACCATGGTAGCAGACCAACAAGGGGGTCAGTGGCTGAAGGTGCCACGCAGGCCTGTCTGCAACTTGCTTTTGAAGGACTCATGTGGGGGCTGCTGGAGACTGGCTCATGGGAACTAGGACTTGAGAGGGTGCTGAGGGTGAGAAGAACTGGCAAAGGACCTCGGGCACTGAAGACTTCCCGGTTGTGTCTGAGGTTTGGACCTAGAGCTCAGGTTGCTGATGGTTTGGCTGGTGGCGAATCCACGGTCAAGATTCAATTTATTATCACAGTGTCATATTGCATGAATCTTTTTTTGCCCACTGCAAGGCGGACATATTTGCCACCAGTAGGAATTACCCAAGCACCACAGTCAGAGAGAGAGAGAGAAGTAAAAGAGAGCCCCCCACCCCCCAAGAGTCACCAAGCGTCCGTAGATTTGCCTCCAGTGATTCGCAGCCACAAGAGTCCAGAACCAAATCTCCGACACAGTCAGGAAGTGACTCTACTTTGCTTCTCTTTCTCCGATTGTTAGGAGCACCAGCGACTCTTTATACACCTTATGGCAGGCAAAAGTTCAAGTATGTACGTTACACTTTTATGCATTATTACATAAAGGAACTTGAAGTCGATGGGAACGTGGGGAGAACAAGTCGAACGATTTGCTCTGTAAGCTTGATAGATTTGATGAGCCAAAAAAAAATAATCGCTTATCCAGCAGCGAGGTTTATATCCCAACATTCTTTGGTGATTGGGGGTCAAGGGGAAGGAAGAAGAAAGAGATCAGTTCACACACTGTTTAAGCACAGAAACAGGTTCTTCAGACCAACTGATCAATGGAAACCAACTACATGAGCTAGACCCAATGCCTGCATCAGGCCCCTCAACCATCAAAATCTTTCTTGGCCGTGGACCTGCCTAAATCCCTTTTGATCATTCTATCGTCACCCATCTCCATTCTCAGGGAATATTTCCTTCAGTTGCCCAAGAGCTATGTAAAAAAAAACAGGTCTTGTGAGGATAAGACACTCCTCATTTCGGACATGAGCAGGATGGATTACTGAGAATCAGAGAATACTAGGGCACTGAAACGGACCCTTCGAGTCTGTGCCAAACTATTATTCTGCCTTGCCCCACTGACCTGCCACCGGATCATACCCCTTCCATCCATTTACTTATCCAGATTTTCCTTAACTGTCAAAATTGAACACACTCCAACCACTCTCTGCCTGTACAATCTTCCCTTTAAACTTTCCCTTTTGACCCTTAACCTTTGTCCTCTAGTTTTTAAATTGCTCCTAACCTCAGAAGAAAAATCCTACTCGATCAAAACCCCTCATAACTTGGTAGAGAGATTTGTGAAGCACAAATTTGTGCTTTGTGCAGACACTCTGGTTGAAGTAAAAACACAATGCTGGATAAACTCAGCAGGTTAACCAGTGTATATAACAAAGATAAATCTACATAAGCAACATTTCCAGTTCGAGCCCTTCATCAAGGTATGACAAAATGTGGGCAGGCGTCCACACATGAATCTTCTACCTTGGGGGAGTAGCAAGGTGGAGTTTTCAATGCTGAGGCTGACAGGAGATTTAAATTATGAGGGGTATGGGGGAAAGAGAGCAGGAAAGTGGTGCTAAGGTCAAGATAAAGCCAGCAACACTGGACGTGCCATAACTATTCACTGACAGAGCAAGCTTCAGGGAGGGAATTGGCTGAATTTGACCATGTTCTTAATGAAAGGGAGACTAAAGCAGGGGACTACACAAACTACAAGATCACGAGAAATAGAGTAATTACACCAAATGCGCAAGGAACAGGGAGCCTAAAACAAACTGGTGAATCTTTCCCCTCTACTTACACAACCCTGGCCTTGGAGTACTCTACACCCGAAGACAATTGGGTCTCAGACTGTACCCTTAATAGAAAATGGTGGCCTCAAAACATGCTCGGACACAAGACTGGCTTGATTGTATCCTGTTAAGAACGTGCAAATATTAAAAGTGCGTTTGGTACAATTCCCAAGTCAGACGAGGTGCAAAAAGAAAAAAAAACTCCCGGAGGGGTGATTTTTTTGTTAAAAAAAGAATGAAAAACAACATCCCTGCACAAGTTCGGTAGAATTTTTTTAAAAATAGACAAATGGTTTGAAGATTTAGCAGATACACAGAACAAAGCGCTACGCCACCTAACAGTCCACAAACACACACACCCGAATCTGGGCGCTTAAAGTTTATATTTTAAAACAAAAATAAAAACCAAATGATTGAATTCTGGTCACCCTTGGAGGGGTGGGGTTGCATTTTTACCCGATTCGAATCCCTTTTTTTTGGAATTTTGCAGGAGGGAGAGGTTTAAAAACAGGGGGAGAGAGAGAAAAAGATTTGCCTTCTCTCGATAAATGGAGAATACAAACGGGTTTTAAGCTCAGAAAAGCCAATGCAAAAAGCCCCCCCCCCCCCCTCCTCCCCATGCACATTCAACAACACACAGAACCAATTCCCAGCAAGTTTGATTACTCTGAAGGAAAAAAAATATGGTTAATTGAAATCTTAAACAGCCATGATTTGCAAATTCAGCTGCACATTTCTCCCTGCTGTAAACAATCTTGAATTATTGCATTTGATACACAGGCATTTTTTTTTAAAGGGCAGAATATATTTTTAAAAAGCACGTTTGCAATTATAACATTTTTTTTTAGATAAACTACTATGCCCCTAAAGAAATCCCTTTTTTTCTGGGCTTGATGGCTTCCTCCTTCCCTGAGGCCTTCCAGCCATCAAGCGTCGATTTAACTCTTCATGGAGAGCGACAAAAAAAACCCATTGAAATAGACGGGATTTGTTTTTTTTTTTAAACAAGAAAAACGTAATTAAATCCTTCCCTTTTCAAACCTACTCGAGCCCCAGGCTTTGGGCCTGTGTGGGTAGGCCTTTAAAACAAATTCTCAGCTAAAATAATAGTTTCTTACAGGCCCTTAGAGGGGACATTTATACCTATAAATATATATATATATATTTGTCCCTCTGGTGGGTGGGGGATATATTTATTGATGGAGAAGGGGAGGCTTAATAAATCCCCCCCAAAATACCAGGGAAAATGGAGGCTTTATTCCCCTTTTATATTGTACTGTCTCTGTTTTTTTAAAAAAATACCCCAATCAGGGAATAAATTCCTTCACATTTGCTTCTTTCCCCCCCCCACTATTAGAATACATATTTTTAATCTCAATCTAATAAAGGATATAAAAGCAGGCCCAAACGAGGGAGAAAAAGAAGGGGGGGGGGGAGGACAATAAAGAGAGGGACACAAACTTTACCTGCTCCTCAGTCCACACTGCACTAAACACGCACACAAACACCCCCGGCACGTGACCCGGCCCGCCGCCGCTTCGCCCCCGCCGCCATTTTGAACTCCGTGACGTCATCAGCGCCTTTCACTCGGTCTTTTTTTAAAAAAAACACCACTTATTTTTTTTTCTCCGCCTTCGCCTCCCAACATCGTTTAGTTTTTGGTGGGTGGGGGAGGATGTTTTTTTGAGACCGGTTTGATTGGTTTTATCTGGCTCCCCGCCTGGTCACGTGGGCAGAGAATCCCGTCCCTTTTTTTATGTGTGTATGTCAACACCTCCAAAGTTTATTGCATTTTCCCCGAAACCTCCTTCCTGAATAACATCGGTCGGCCTGCCGGGTTTTTTTTATTAGTTTTTACTCGTGATATTCTAATTAAAATGGGGCTTGTCACGTGACCGGGACCTCCTCTTTAATACCTTCCAAGGTTTACACCCCCCCCCAGCCACTTTTTATGGATCTTCTGCTTCCAAATTGGAAAACTATTGAGACATCGATGGCTTTTCGCATATCCTATTCGCCATCCTCCAGTCACGTGCTGAGGGCACTTCGCCCACTGACGACGCCCGATCTTTATTCGCACGGATCTTCCTTTAGGAGGGGGGAGAAAAAAACCCAAAGGTGGAAATAATTCTCGATGGCTGTGCATTGAGAATGCGGCATGAGAATCTCCTGGCTGGTCCCCTGTCACGTGAACTGTTCCGTCCGCCGCCATTTTAAACCAGTGACGTCAAAATCCTCGGGGGGGCCCCCCTTATTTTTCACTTCCTCTCTTACGCATGTGACATTTCTTCCAAAACATTTCGGAAAAGGAAAAAAAATCATTAAATATTCTCCAAATCCCAACGTCGGCCTCAATTTTGCTGCCTTCGTGTTGCTAATTTACTCGATCTTCCACCAGATAATCTGCCTCTCTTGGCTGCTTCTGGACGCGGCCATTTTGAACCGCGTGACGTCACCACCCCTACCAACATTAACCGCGCAAACCATTTTTCGTTGTTATTATTGTCTAGATGGAATCAGCATCAATGTGATTTTAACTCCAAACAAGATCTCAGCGATTATTCTTGAGCTGTATTTGCACAGCTGCCCTTGTCACGTGATGTGGACATGTCACGTGACACACTAGCTTAAAGCGGCTTCACCCAGGTGACGCCATTTTATTTACCACCTCCGACTCCCAGATGTGTGCAAATCTAAATCTACGCTCACAATGCAACGGGCAAAATAACTCTTTTTTTATTTTGACGTGACCCGTCCATCCCCTGCATAACTCATTTCCCGCCTCGATGACTCTGTTTTGTTGTCGTTTTTCTGTCCCCTCCGTGACATTTCCCCTCGTTCCCCGTCGGAATTCTCCCGCCAATCCCCGCGGGCCCCGCCGCCGGACATTCCCGAAGGCTCAACCCTCGGTATTTTCCGTCTAGTTTCCTAAATCCGATCATCTCCGGCCGCGGGACCAATAATAACTCCGGCGCGAAAGTTATTGTATATCTCGTGCTTGTTTTGAACCACTCCCCACCCTCTTCGAGGAGAGGTGGGCGGGGCGGGACTGAAACCTCGCGAGAGTTCAGGGCGCAGCCGCCGGAGCTGAGGAGGCAGGACGTTTAGAAGAGGGCGTGAAGGCGACGGCTGGTGGATCACTGCTTGTCCCGGCTGCAGACGGTGTCAGGCTGGCCTAACGGGTCCTCAAGCCTGAGGGGGTTATGATGGGCGACAAGAATCTGTCCGGCGTCAACGTTGTGTTGGTGATGGCCTACGGCAGCCTGGTGAGTGGGTGCTGATTGTGGTTTAACCCACTAATTATTGACAAACTAGGGGATACCTGTAAAGTAAGTGTTAGTTACGATGTGTCTCTACATATCCTGCACGACAAACTAGGGAAATGAGTGCTGGTCATTGATAAAAACACAATCCTGAAGGAAATCAGCAGTCCACTTCATATAAAAATGTATAAATAACATTTCAGGCTTGAGGTGTTAGTCATTACCAGTTATTGTACATCTTTGGTTATGCTAGGGAAATACCTGTTGTTACAAGCACAGAGGACCCCAGGGTTGCTTAAATGAAAGTCGCTTTTAATTATCTTTGAAAACCGAATCAAACTTTAACTCTTCTCTATTGACTTACTTAATCACCTCCCCTCTAATTCTAAGCACGTGTGTGTAAGTTTAGAAAAAGTTCATGGTCTGAGCTCACTGGTTGCATTAATAAAGTTCACCAGGCTTTGAGGCTTTGGGAGTTGCCACTCAGCAGGGCTCTTGTTGGTTCTCAGAGAGAGTTTTCCTTATTCCATGGGCTGAATGGCATGTTTTTGTAGTGTTCTCTGGTTCTTTTCTTAATCTTGCTTTCTCTGCCCTCAGATATTTGTGCTCCTGTTCATCTTTGTCAAGCGCCAGATCATGAGGTTCACCATGAAATCACGGCGAGGCCCCCACGTACCTATAGGCCACAACGCGCCCAAGGTTGGTTCCCTCCTCATTGGTGCCAGGCAAGTGGTTCCCAGACAGGTGCCCACTAGTGCAGGATGGGGGTCGGGCAGTGCTGAAGAGATAGTCGTACGCTTGGTGAAGCAGCAAGCCCGCCGTTCCTAGGCCAGCACTGGCATCAGATCCTGATAGTACTTCATGGTATTTCAATGCAAGTGACACAACATGCGGAACAGGCCCTTCCCCCACCTTGATCGTCACTCTTTACACCCCTTATTTTTAAGGTAGCGCTGAGCTAGTTAATAGTCTATCCTCCTCTATTTCTGCCACCTACTACATGAATCCATTATCAGAAGCATCTTCCCCTCCATCTTCCGCAGGGATCACTTCTCCCTCCCCACCATTCTTCCACTTGGTACCTACCCCGTGACCGTTGGAGATGCTGCACCTGTGCACACACCTCCTTCACCATTCGGGCACTCAAACATACCTTCCAAATGATTCACTTGTGAATCTGCAGGGGTCACCTACTGCATCTGGTGTTCCCATTGTAGTCTTCTCTACATCAGAGAGACTGGATACAGACTGAGAAATCACTTCGTTAAGCACCTTGGCTCTGTCCGCTGCAATAGCGTTGATCCAAGTCCCATCACCCAGTTGATGGTAGTCTGTCATACATTTCCGGGTTCATCTCCCCCACCACCCCCCCCAAAAAAACCCAGGTAGCAGCACCCGGCTCACTCTCGTTTCTATGCAAACCTGACAGGACCTGAGGGAGGAGATCGACCGGAGTCTCCTGAAAGTCCAGGACCTCGACTATGAACCACAGCTTCTTGACGAGGACGACGAGCGCCTGCTGCAACTGCGAGACCCAAGAGCCCAAGGTAACCTGCTGACAAGATGGCAGGTGGTCGTACTTGACCAACACCTTGATTAGGGAGTGGGGAGGGTGTTCGAAGCACCTCTGAGCTCTGGGGAAATACCTCATCTATGGAGCAGCAGGACTAAAGGAAGCAGTGTTGGAAGGGATAGGTGTTACTAAGCGATAGGCAAGGATTGCCCCTGGAGAGGTTTACAGACAAGGACATGGAATTTTTAAAACTGTTGCATGGGTGACTGGGTTTGTGGGAGTATATTCCATAGTGTACAGAAAGGGGTGTGTGGTGAGTGTGCTGTCCCTGCCCCAGGAATGTGTAAGTAGCCCATCAGTCTGTATTCAACCATTCTTTCCTGTTCCCTGACCATGTACAACAGGAAGACATGAGAGAGTGAAGGTCTGGATCAGAAAGGGACAAAGCTGCTGGGGGAGCTCAGCAGGTTGAGCACTTTCCGTGAAGGCAGAAGGATGCTGGATGGTTCAGGTTGGGAGCCAACGTTGCCTGAAATATCAACTCTATGCGCGGTTTTGGCCAGAGCTGCTGCTGAATCCTTTCAGCAGTTTCCGTTTTACTTCAAGTGTAAGAAGAGCTTTGCTCTGTTTTTAACCCATGCATGCCCCTGGAGTGTATGATGGAACAATACAGATGGAGCTGGGCTCTGTTTTTAACCCATGCATGCCCCTGGAGTGTATGATGGAACAATACAGATGGAGCTGTGCTCTGTTTTTAACCCCTGTCTGCCCTGGGAGTGTGTGACAGAACAAGGCAGTGGAGGCTTTGCTTTGTTTCTAACCTGTCCCACCCCGGGAATGTCTGATGGGACAGCACAGAGAGAGCTTTGCTCGGTGTCTAACCTATCCCATCTCAGGAGTCTGACAGGACAATGCAGAGGGACTTGGAGCAGGGCAATCATTGCACCAATGCCCACAATAAGGTGGTTCTTTCCTAAAGACAATGAATCTTGCAGAAAGGCAAGTGGTCTCTGAGGTGTTGAAGTTGGGGGGCTGTCAGAAAGAACGTGGCTGCAGCATCTTAAAAAAAAAAGTCGGGCTCTGCAGTGGACCCAGGAGAGCAGGGAGCAGAGACATACCGCTGATCTGCAGTGTCCTCCTGGTGACAGTGTCTTTTATTTTAACATCCTGCAAGCATGGAGATCTGTGCCCTAGATGGCCTTGCCTATGCTGGGTAGCAGACCACAAGGGATTGCAGATGGTGCCTCCACACCATCAAGAACATCCGCAAGGAACGATCAGGAATCATCAAAGGTCCACTCCACCCAGCACACGCTCAGTTCTTACTGCCACCATCAGGAAGGGCACCAGAAACGAGGGAACACAAACTACTCATTGAGAAGGAGAAGCCAAGGAGACAACCCTGGAGGGAGGTGACTACTGCAGCGGACGAGCAAGGGCTTAGTGGTCGATGGACTCACACCTGGCGGTGGGCTGCTGGAGACTGGCTCATGGGAACTAGGATTCAAGATGGTTTAGGTAAGAAGGAATCAGGATGACTTCCTGATCATTTTGATCAGGAGTTTGGGTTGCCAATGGTTTGAACAGACACTTAGTGTTCTCTGAAGGGCCTCTCTTTTGTTTCTTTCTCCTATTGTTCAGGGCACCAGCAATGCTCATGGTGGTTCTTTGTTTGCCTCACAGCAGAGAAAAGTTGATGTATATCTTGTACATTACACGACAATTAAAGGAATCTTGAATCTTAACTCTTTTCCCCGTTACTTCCCACAGGTACTTACAACTATCTGTACAGAATGAAGGCTCTGGATGCTGTCCGCCACATAGGTGAGTACAGGCATTGGTGGTCACTCCTGGCTGGCAAAGCGAGGAGCGTTTTGCCCAAATCATCACCAATTCCTCTTTTCATACTCCCCCCATCCCACCCTGATGCTGTCAACTCAACCCACTGATTTTTTTCCCATTCTTGGAGAATGTCATTATTCCTTTCAGAGAGTTGCAAAGTGCTCAAAATCGAGGGGAGACATTGTTCTTCATTGACTTTGGGCTCCACTGGAGGAGTAGAGGAATTAACTGGGAGCTCAGGTGTGGGTAGAGGGGTCATTCTTTTACACCCTGTGTTCGGTTTCCCTCTGTGGAAGGTGATGGCGCACTGGACACCAAATGTTGCCGGCTAGAAGCTGGAGGAACGCGGCAGATTCCAGCATCTGATGTGTCTCCAGGAGCTGGGGGAAATTGGGGGTGTGGGGGGGGGAGCCAGCATTAGATGGCTCGCTAATCATTCGGGTATCAGCCGCTTCAAATTCTTGGGCGTCAGCATCTCTGAGGACCTGTCCTGGACCCAACATTGGGATGTTACCACAACGAAGGCACGTCAGCGCCTCTCCTTTCTCAGGATGCTTTGGTTTACTTCTACACGGGTGTAGTGCTGATGGGCTGCATCACAACTTGGTTTGGAGGGGACTAGCAAAGGGTAGTGGACGTAGCTCAGCACATAACAGGTAAATGCCTCCACACCATCAAGAACATCCGCAAGGAACGATCAGGAATCATCAAAGGTCCACTCCACCCAGCACACGCTCAGTTCTTACTGCCACCATCAGGAAGGAGGACTCGGTGTGACAAGACTCGCCCCCACCAGGTTCAGAAACAACTGCTCCCCCTCCACCATCAGACTCTTCAACAACAAACTCAAATCAGGGACTCATTTAAGGGCTCACTTTATTTATTATTGAATATTTATTTTCTGCAATGCACAGTCGATTTGTTTGCACTCATTTACACTTCTCTCGTATATAAATCTAGAGTTCCTTTATTTTTGCCCTATCGATGTGATAATTCTGCTGTGTTGGCAGGTAAAAGAATCTCAATGTTGTCTGATGAATGTTCTCTGACAATAAATCTGATCTTTGGGCATGCTCTGTTCTCGCTGCTGCTATCAGGAAAGAGGTGGAGGTGTCACAGGACCTGCCACCAAGTTCAGCAATAGTCGCCACCTCTTCACCATCAGGCTCGTGAACTATAGGAAATAACTATTCTCACTTAAGGACTCATTTATTAATGTATAATATTTATATCAACATTTGTACAGTTACTGGTTTAGAAATGGCTAAGGGGCGCAAAGTCTTGGCAAAGTGCTGACAGGTGCGGACATGACTGGGAAGGAGTCAGGAAAGGCTAAAGCCATATCCCGCTCTCAGAGAGCAGGACTACAGTTACCTGTAGGTCGCCTTCACAGACATTTGAAGGCTCGTACCGCAAGCCACAGCCGGGTAGGTGCTACAGGGATGGGGGAGCTCTTTCTTGAGGCTGAGTGGGGAAGAATGCAAGCTTAAAAAGGGTGGGGGATTGGTGGTGGGAAGGGACAATAAGATAATTGAATACTATTGACCAGATGAACGTAAGATGGGATGGGCAGGGAACGCTGTTTGTTCAAGATAGCAGCATTGGTGTTTTCTATCTCTTAAGTCACCTGGAAAGAAGCAACAGTGAAAACAGTCCAAGTCCAAAACTCCAGACTGCTCGGGGATTGGGTCGGTCCGGGTTTTGCAGATTCTCAGGCAGTACTTTTAAAATGCAAATTTAAGGAGGAATGAAGAAGAGATGGAACAGGTAAATTTTGATCGTTCACTTATGAGGAAATACAGCAAGCTCCATGTGTCAAATCTAGCAGTTTTAAGGAAAATTAAAGTCAACATTTGACAAAAAAAAATTCACTACGAAAATAGGAGGAATGTAATGGTTGAAATTGTGTTTAAAAATTAATTTCTTTGTGATAAGATGGGAGCTAAATTTTATATAACATAACCATATAACAATTACAGGACATCTCGGCCCCTCAAGTCTGCACCAATTTAAGTGAAGCTCCACTCGTCCTACCGACCTGCTCCCTGTCCATAACCCTCCAACCCCCTCACATCCATGCACTCATCCAACCTGCTGCAACCACCTCTTCCGGAAGGTCATTCCACTCAGCCATTAGTCTGAGTGAAGAAGTATCCTCTTGTGTTACTTCTAAAATTTTGCCCCCTAACCCTTAACTTAAAAACCCAGTCTACTCAGTACTTCTTTGTATTCTAGATACTGCAATCCAGGCAACATTTTAGTAAATCTTTTCTGCACCCTCTCTACCTTATTGATAACCTTCCTATAATTTGGGGACCAGAACTGCACACAATATTCCAAACTTGGCCTCACAAATGCCTTGAACAGTGTCAATATTGCCTCCCGTCTCCAATATTCTATGCTTTGATTTACAAAGGTCATCATACCAAAAGCCTTCTTCACCACCCTATCTTCATGACAATCCACTTTCAAAGAATGATGAACCATTATTCCAAGATCTCTGTTCCTCTGTATTCCTCAACTCCCTCCCCTTCAGTTCATATGTCCTATTTTGATTATTCTTCCCACAATGAAGCACTTCATACTTATCTACATAAAACTCCATTTGCCACCTTCCAGCCCACTCTTCTAAGCAGTCCAAATCCTTCTGCAGTTCCTGGAAACCATCCTCACTATCCACAACTCACCCTATTTTTGTATCGTCTGCATATTTACTCACCCAATTTACCACTCTGTCATCCATATCATTAATGTAAATGACGAACAACAAGGGACTCAAAACCGATCCCTGAGGCACACCACAATCCACCATGAGTCTCTGGCACCCATCTTCTAGTCACCTTTGAACCCATCTGACTATCTCAACATTAATCCCTAGTGCCTGAACCTTCCTCACCAACCTTCCATGTCCAACCTATTGAAAGCCTTACTGAAATTCAGATAGACCACATCTACTCCTCTACCCTCATCAACCTTTCTAATCACTTCAACAAGATTTATCAAACACAACGTTCCCCTCACAGACCTATGTTGGGGGTTCCTGATCAGTCCCTGCCCCTCTGGATACTTATACATTATCTCCAAAAATACTTTCCATTAGTTTACCCACCACCAACGTCAAACTTACTGGCCGATAATTACTGGGCCTACACCTGGAGGGAGCCCTTTTTAAACAGAGGAACCACATTTACAACAAGCCAATACCATGGCACCACATCTTCCTCCAAGTGACTGTTGAAAAATCACTGTCAGAGCCTCCGCTATTTCATCCCTGACTTCCTTCAAGGTCCTGGAGAAAATCCCGTCGGAACCCAGAGACATCCACTTTATATGCCTCAGAAGTTCCAACACCCTCTGTTTTCCAATAATTCCTTTTTTGCCTCATTTATCCTACACAATTCCACATCCTCCCTAGTGAATACAGACAAGAAGAATTCATTCAATATCTCCCCCATCTCATTTTCCTCCTCACATATTAGAATCCCGGTCCCTCTGGGATTCAGGTGCAACCCGTCTGTTCAGTGTAGGTCCCACCTCCCCCAGAATAGGCCCCAGTGATCCAAGAACTCAAATCCCTACCCCTTACTCAACCCCTTTAGCCATGCATTCATCCTCCACCTGATTCTATTCCTGCCCTCACTATCACATGGTGCAGAAAGTAATCCAGAGATTACCCCCTTTGTGGTCCTCCTTTTGAGCTCCTTACTTAACTCCCTATATTAATTTTTCAGGACCACTTCCTCCTTCCGCCCTATGTCATTGATACCACGATCTCTGGTTCATTAGCCTCCCCCTTTAGGATGTTATGGACACGAGAAGTTACATCCCGGACCCTGGCACCAGAGAGGCAAACCACCATCCATTTTCCTTTATCGTATCCACAGAATCCCTTATCAGTCCACCTGACCATCGAATCCCCTATAACTATTGTCGTTCCTTTCCCTACCCTTTTGGGCTACAGAGGCTGACTTTGTGCCAGATGTTCAGCCATTGCTGCCTTCCCCAGCCTTACAGTCGTTCCCCCCCCCTCCCCCCCCAACAGTACTCAAGGAATACCGATTGTTGAGGACTACAGACACACGGGCCCTCTCTTGAACCTGACTCTTCCCTTTCCCTCTTCTAACCCACTGACTCTCCTCCCGTGGCCCTGGTGACACCACCTGGCTATAACTCCCATCTATGACGGCCTCACTCTCCCTGACCAGAGCAAGGTCATTGAGCTGCAGCTCCAGTTCCCTGACTTGGTCCCTGAGACGCTGCAGCTCAGTACACCTAGTACAAACGTGGATGTCCGGCAGGCTAGAAGACTCCAGCACCTCCCACATCTCCCCCCCCCCCCACCCTCCTTACAAAGAGAAAAAAATGTGACAAATATAGTCTTACCTTAATCCACATATGCACGTCTTCAGTCTCTCGAGCCAAAGCCCGATTCCTTCACTGGGCTGCTCCTCGCTGACCGCTCTTTTTCCTTACCCTCTTTTTATTGGCCCTAAACCAATTAACGCCCTCACTCTCTCCACATTCCTCCTCCTCCGGAAAACTGCCCGAGCTCCAGTTGCCGGCTCTCCTCCTGAACCAAGTGAGAGTTTTCGAAAAGTCCGGATTCTCGGGTGGTCCCAATTTCTGGCATCTGGAATTTTGGACTTTTACTGTATCTGGACTGTGGGCAGGTGCTGAAGGGTCAGAGTGAGCTATATCCATGCTGTGCTGAATCATCTGCTGTAACCCCCACTTTTCCCCGACAGATATCCCGGTTAGCCAGGGCCCCGAACATGGCAAGCGTTTGACAGGGAAGTGCTTCCGGAATTTCCTGCTGGAACTGCGGGACGGCAACTCCCCTTACAGGAGTGTCCGCAAGAATCTCATCGACAAGGTGATAGATGGCTACGAGGCAGCTCGTTACAGGACAGCGGTGAGTGGGCCTGGATATCTCCCCACACAGTCTCGTAAGGTGCTGACAGTGTGTGTGGGGGGTGTTAGTACAGGTCATTGCAGCCTGCAATATGGTGCTAACCTATATAAACCTACTTCTCCATCAGTCTCTAACTCTTCTCTCCCTCACACACATAACCCTCCACTTTTCTTGCATCTATGTGCCTAAGAGGCTTTTGAGTGTGCCTATTGTACCAGCCTCCACTGCCACCTCCAACAGTGCATTTCCAGGCACCCACCACTCTCTTGTGTAACAAACATCTCCTCTAAAGTTCCCTCCACTAACCTTAAACTGATGTCCTCTGGTATTGGTCTGTGTATGGGAGAAAGGTGCTGGCTGTCCACCCACTCTGTATCTCATAATCTTATATGCCTCTTAAGTCGCCACGTCCTCAAAGAGAAAAGCTCCTGCTCGCTTAATCTTTGCGCACAAAACAGCATCCTGGTAGCTCTCCTCTGCACCCAGTCTAAAGTTTCCACATTCTTCCTGTAATGAGGCAAGTAGTGAAATACTCCTGAGTGAGATTGAACCAATGCTTTGTAAGAGGGAAGCAGCAGAACATGACAGGAGGCTACACGACTGAGTGTAGAGGAATCGCTGCGTCCCCTGTGCATCAAACACTAAACATTAGAAGCTAACGGCAGCAAGTAAACAGAGTGTCAGTCCTTGCCGTGAGCAAGACGGGATGGCCAAGTTGTGAGTTCCACATTGGGGGTGCTTGGTATGTTAATTTGGCCACCTGTATTGACCTACCTTCTGCCCAAAAAGGCAGCAAAGAGGTTGAGACCAGGGTGAGGGAACATGGATGCTCTTCGGACATTGGTTCTGCGGGAGAAGCCAGGGAGTGGTTGTGACCGATGGTCTCTCTCTGACTGGTGGCCTGTGATGTTCCTTGGGGATCTGTGCTGCTGGTTATCCAAATCAATGATCTGGATGATGATGCAGTTATTTGGATCAACAAGTTTGCAGGTGACACAAACATTGGAGGGGTAGCGGACAGTAAGGAAAATTTTTAAAGGTTGCAGAAGGATCTGGACCAGCTGGTTTAATGGGCTGGAAAAAAATGGCAGATGGAATTTAATGCGGACAAGTGTGAGGTTTTGCACTTTGGAAGGACACACCAAGGCAGGACATATTTGGTAAATAGTAGGGCACAGAGGAGCGTGACAAAACAGAAGAATCAGGGAATACAGAAACATAATTCCCTGAAAGTGGCATCACAGATGGATAGGGTGGTAAAGAGAGCTTATGACACATTGGCCTTCATAAATCAAAATTATTGAGTCCAGGAGTTGGGATGTGATGGTGAAGTTGTACAAGACATTGTGGAGGCCAAATCTGCAGGATTATGTGCAATTTTAGTCATCAAACTACAGGAAAGATATCAATAAGGTTGAAAGAGTGCAGAGAAGATTTACAAGGATGTTGCCAGGACTTTAGGAACTGAGTTACAGGGAAAGGTTAAACAGGTTAGGGCTTTATTCCCTGGAGCGGAGAAGGACAAGGGGAGATTTGATTGAGATGTTTAAAATTGAGGGTTGTAGACAGAGTAAATGCAACCAGGCTTTTTCCACTGAGGTTGGGCGAGACAAGAACGAGAGGACATTGGTCATGGGTGAAAGGGGAAAAGTACACACAGAGAATGGTGGGATGTAGAACGAGCTGCCAGCTGAAGTGGTGAATGCGGACTCGATTTTTGAGATTTAAGAATAGTTTGGACGGGTACATGGATGGGACAGGTTTGGAAGGAAGGGGTCTGCATGCAGGTCAGCGGAACTAGGCAGATTAATTACTTTGGCACAGATCAGAAGGGCTGATGGGCCAATTTCTATGGTGCAGTATTTTGTAGTTCTAACATCCAGGCTCGGCACTGACATCACTAAGGTTGGGGTTCTGCTGGTGTCTGGAGCTCTTCGACAGCAGCACCATTGGGCCACTTTAAGACGTGATAACAAGCTCTGCTTGGCGGCAGTGTAATCTGGGATGGTCAAGTTCAAGCTCCCACTCCAGAACGAACAAGCATTCACGTTGCTGATTTTCTCCCCCCCCACCCCCCTGCAGGTCTTTGGAAAAGCAGAGTATCTAAAGTACCAGCAGATCTTGAATGAGTTAGCCACAATGTAAGTTTGTCTAGATTCTCTGTGCTCTCAACAACCGCCTGTCCCCTGGCCTCGGTTGCCTTCTTCACTTCGATGTCTCTCTCCTCCGATCCCTCAAGACAACTCTCCCAGTGAGGGGTTGGCTAAAACATTTTAGCAGATGAGAAGTAGGGGTCTCTTTCCCTTCCCCTCTCCAAATAGTCTGGGTGAAGCAAATTCACCTGTGAATCTGCCTCTGGTTCTCCTGTTGTGACCCCCTCTACATCAGAAACTGGATGCAGGCTGCGAGATCACTTCATCAAACACCATCGCTCTGCAATAGTGGGAACCTCCCAGTGGCCAACTATTTCAATTTTGCACCCTATTCCCAAGCCGACAGATCTGTCCATGGGCTCGTGTGTTGCCAAAATAGAGGCCATTCTGTCTGGGTACTCCAACTTGATGGCATTAACATAGACTTCTCCGGTTTCCATTAGTCTCTTTCTCGGACTTCCTCTCGCGCACGCTCTCACTCCTTTCTTCCAGCTCCCCACCAGCTTCCCTCTTCATCCCGAGAGCTATCCCTCCCTTCATCACTTCCCAGCTTTTGTCCAACAGAGAGTGGTACCTGGACTCCACTGCTGAAGAAGTGGTGAGAGCAGAGCCACAGGCAGGGTTTTAGAAGTGTCTGCAGACGAGCACTCAAAGTCTGGGTATGCATAGCCCCGGGACAGGTGCCTACTGGGCTGAATGGCCTTTCTCTATAGATTCCAGGGGGTAGGAAACAGCAGCCAAACTCACTGCCTCAGAGCCCAAGGGGCCCGGGATTAATGCTAATCCCCTCTGCTGTCCACAGACACTCGGTGCCCCTGAAGGGACTCTCTTTTGCTTCATTCTCCTATTAGAGGCACTGGGCAATGCCCATGTGACTCTCTTTTTGTATTATGCCAGACAAAAGCTGCATTTGTCATGTATATTCTATTTTAAACTTAGACATACAGCACAGTAACAGGCCCTATTGGCCCACAAGCCTGTACTGCCCAAATGATGCCCAATTGACCTACAACCGCTGTGCGTTTTTGGAGGGTGGGAGTAGACTGGAGCACCCACAGGAAACCTACGCAGACACAGGAGAACATGCATACTCCTTAGACAGTGCTGGATTTGAACCCCAGTCGCGGGCACATCGTTGTGCTCGCCGCTGTGCTAACCGTATTACTACATGACAATAAAAAGGAGTCTACATGGGTCGACTGCATCACCCCATCATATCTTTCAAAACTTTCCTTCCCACGTACCTGTCTGAGTATCTTTTAAGTATCTCAATAATCACCCCACATCTCCAAATTCCCATTGCCCTCCATGTGGAGGACAAGGGTCCCATTTAAACTCGTGCTGCCCAATTACCTACAAATTAACCTACAAGCCCCGCAGGTTTTTAAGGGTGGGAGGAAATCGGAATACATGGTGGGGGAAATCCATGCAGACACGGGGAGAACATAAAACTCCTTACAGACAGCGCCGGATTCAAACCAGGGTTGCTGGCACAGGAAAGGCATCATACCACATCTAGCAATCCGAACCAGCTCCTCGGCCTCCTGCACAAAATCTATCAATGGGCGTCTCAGAGGGCTGTAACAGCGAGACGGGGACAAAGAGACTGATGGGCTACCATGGGTTGGATGGGATGAACAACCTGTCAGGAGAAGGCTGGGAGGGGGAGCGCCTGAGACCTTTCTGTGAGCTGGAATAAGTGCGGCATGTTAATTTTCTGGCGGCTCTGCAATTTAAAGTTTAGTTGGAGAGAGTGAGGTCGGCACCCTTGGGTAGCCGGGCCAGAGGGCAGTCTTCAGGTATCCCCATTTTCCTCTCTTTCCCCCAAGGCCAATGCGTGCTCCCTTCTATCTTCCAACAGCCTTCAAGCACGGGGGGACCGGAGCCAGACGCAGCACCAGAACGCAGCCAAGGACCTGACCCCTGCTGCCGAGGCCTCATCCCCCAGCACCATCCAGGTTGTCTACCTCCCGTCCAACAGGAGCAAGCGGCCCAAGCACTTCCTGGAGCTGAAGAGCTTCAAGGACAACTACAACACGCTGGAGAGCACCTTGTGACAGACCAAGAGCACCACAAGCTGGACGACGGGGTATATGCCAAACCAATTCTTAAGCAGCCCCTTTTGAAGCTGTACTTCCAAACACTGACGTGAGCTCTCAAACACTGGAACGTGGTGCTGATGGGGACGGGTCCGTTACTGTAACACTGGGCTACAGGTCACCTTTATTCCTTGGACTGCAGGGACTCAAGAACCAACAACTTGCCAACAAGACACAGATTCCAGATTCCTGGAACCATTAATGAAAGTCTTCCCGCCCATATCCCCCAACCAAGAGGGGTGCAAGGGGCACTACTTCAGTTGCTGGCTGGTTTCCAGGATGCCCCACCAGGACTCCATGTATTGCCTCCATGTCCTTGGACCGTGCCTGGTCCTGTGTTATCCATTCTCTTCCTGCTTTCCCATAAGGGCCAAGTTTGTTCTGAACATCTTCCCCCCCCCTACCCAACATCGAATACCTGGTATATCACTTGAAGGTCTTATTCAACAACAGAATTGCCCTTTTTCTCACCAGATGAAACAGGAACATGTTGACCCCCAAAAAGTTGACTTTTAATTTTGTGCAACACAGGCAGAAAACAAAATGTTGCAAGTGCTGTAAATAATTTAAATAAACATCGACTTTCTTCGCATTGACTGGACATTTCTGTGAATTATACTGTGGTTCTCCAGGAGAGGAGGGTCTTCTCGTCCCAATGAAGAAGCAACATATGCATTTAAATCCTCGGCTCGCACTTTAAGAGCTGATGGGGATTGTCTCCTTCTTGCCCCCCCCCCCCCCCCCAAAGATAACCTGGGGAAAGACAAATGTACTTGGATGGCAGCTTGGTGGCAGAGAGGGGAAGCAGCAAGGTGGATTCTCCATCACAATAGCTCGATCCTAGGAAAGAAAGGGTTATGTGAGGAACATTTGACAGCTCTTGGCCTGTGCATGTTGGAATTTAGGACAATCAGGAGGGATCTTGTTGAAACATTTCAAATGCTAAACAGACCAGATGTGGAAAGGTGGTTTCCCCATGGGGGTAGTGTCTAAAACGAGGCCACAACCTCAGAATTTATTGTCATGAACATGTCACAAAATTAGGATTCTGCAGCAGCTTCACTCTCCAACATTTATATAATAAATAAATGTAGTGCAAGAAAATGTCAAAGTAAGACAGCGTCTGTATTGTCCATTCACGAATCTGATGGCAGAGGGGAAGAAGCTGTCCTTGTGCCACTGAGTGGCTGTCTTCAGGCTCCTGAACCTCCTTCCCCAACAGTAGCAGTGAGAAGAGGGCACGGTCTGGGAGGTGGGGGGGGGGTCCTTGAGGATAGAGGCCGCTTTCTTAAGATAACGCCTCTTGGAGATGTCCTCACTGGATGCATTCGATGGGTGAGTTACAACCCTCTGTCCTGAGTACTTTGGCACTTCCATCCACTTAGAACAGACATGCAGAGGAATTTCTTCAGCCAATGGTGAGGAATCTGGAATTTGTGACCTCAGGCAGTTGTGTGGAGGCCAGGTCATTGGGTGCATTTAAGGCAGAGATTGATAGGTTATGGGGAGAAGGAGCTGAGTAGGAAAATTGACTAGTTCACAATTAAATGGTAGGGCAGGTGAAACGAGAGGTCTGCAGACACTGATGGTCAGAAAAGCACAAAAATGCTGGAAAAATTTAAGCAGCAAGTCTGTTTCGGGCCTGTGCAAGTCAGAGAAGCCAGGAGGGACACAGGGATGTGGAAGCAAGTCTGGGTGAGCACCTGATTGTAGGGCAGTAGAGAGATTGACCCTAACCCTTCAAAGAGAGAACTTCAGCATAGGCATCCCTCAAAGAGACCACAGAGGAGCAACTGAATAAAGTGGAACCAGAAAGACTATACAAACACGCTGGAGAAGCTCAGCAGGTCCCACAACGTCCATAAGAGACAGATGGACCACCAACATTTAGGGGCTCAGCCTTGCTGAGTTTTTCCAGCACTTGTGTGCATTTATTCCAAACAATGGAGGTTTATTTCTATCTTCGTTCAAATCTTTACCAAATTCACAGCCTCTTCAGTCGAAAACATTTGTCATCCTGGTCCAGCCACCAAGGGACGTCTCCCGGAAGAAGGGAGGCCTGCTGCTGGCTGACGTCCTCGCCCAGGTGCAGAACCGGCTGGGCGCCTCGGGCAGAGCGTTCAGGAGCAGCCCCTTCCAATGATTCTGCCCTCTGCCGAAGGACCGCCACTCTCGAGGCCCCGCCAGCCTTGAGCGCCACGTTGCTGCCCTGGTCTGGCCCCCGGAACCTTGCCCGTCCGCTGATCCCTGCATTCACATCTTCGCGGCAGCAGTCTGGAGAGCGATTACTGTGTCTCCAGCACGCGCATCAAGGCTTTTGGTTTCTTCACACCCATTGGGAAACGGTTACTGAGATGGGAGGAAAGATAACTGGCATCACAAAGCATTTACTGAACCTCAATAAGATTCTACCTTTAGAGCAGCTATTTTCATGTACAAACCATTGCCTCAGAATTTTTTTGTTATATTTGTTAATGTCTTCTCAAGATTCAATTATAAAGAATGCAGTGTTACACAGATTTAGCTTTAGTTAGATTTCACCATCAGCAGAAATTGCCTGAAGCATCACTTACAGTCGGAAAAAGGGGAGCAAAAGAGAGTCTCCTCCTCCCACCCCCATCCCACCAAGGCACCAAGTGTCCAGGGATTCACCCCGCAGCCACACAGAGTCCAGTCCAACCCATCCGCAGCCCGAACCTCTGCCACAATCAGGAAACCCTCCGCACCGTGGACTGGAGAATGCTGTTTCGTTGGTGGGGTTGTACTTTCCTGGTCGGTTGACAAATAAACTTGAACTGAAGTTCCAGGATCCTGGAGGGAACCACCCCCGCGATCTGCGGCCGTTGTCACTGGCCGCCTCTGTCCACTTACCTGAGGCCATCTTGTTCCTGAGCGCTCCTCTCCGGCAGACTGCGCTGCTGGGTGCTCTTGCTGCAGTTCAGGTGCTCCACGTGGTCCTGCAGCTCCCGGTTCTGGTAAATGGGACAAAAAGGGGAGAGAGCTGAACACACTGGGTGTGCGACTTGGGAAGCATGCCGTCAGAGCAACACACACGTTACGAAGGTAAATGGAGGAGCAAGTGGTGCGGAGGAAACACATAGGCTGCAGAAGGACATGCAGTGGACGTTATGTATTTGAATTGTCAGAAAGCATGTATTATATGAAGTAACAAGAGCCCATGGTGTAACAGGAAACATATGAGCGTGGGTAGAGTATTCAATGATTGAAAGGAAGTAGAGTTGGAATACATTTGCTAGTGGTGTTCCACAGAGGTTTGCATTAAGTTAAATTTAGACATACTGGATGGTAACAGGCCCTTTTGGCCTATGCAGTCCAATTAACCTGCCAGTCTCCATTGGAAGGAAACAGGTGCCCCTGGGGAAAACCCGCACAGACACAGGGAGAATGTACTTACATTCTGTCCATACAGACCGCGCGGGGGATTCAAACCCTGGACCCAATCGCTGCCACTGTATATTAATGATTTTCGATTATCTGTGGCCAAGTTTGCAGATGACACAAAGCTCAGTGGTGTAGAGGAAACAGGCTGCAGAAGGACTTGGACAGATGAGGAGAATGGACCGAGAAGTGGCAAATGAAATATAATGTCAGAAAGTGTACGGTCACGCACTTTGGTCGGAAAAATAAACGGGCCGACTATAGTTTAAATGGAGAGAAGGTTGAAAATACCCAGAAGTAAAGTGACCTGGGAGTCCTCGTGCAGGATGGCCTGAAGGTAAACTTGTACGTTGAGATGGTGGTGAAGGAGTAGTGGCCGGTCAAGGAACTCCAGCCCTCTCCGGAAAAGTAAAAAAAAGACTGAAAAAACAAAGGCACAAACACAAAAAGCAAAATAAAGTGAAAGTAAAGGTGTGGAGAAGATGGCAGCAAAAAAAGAAAACCCAAAAACAACGGGAAGAAGAGAAGAAAAGACGTTGGAAGAAGAAGGTGAAGGCCTTACCTGTACGAGGAGGCCCGCCGTGGACAGAGAAGCCCGCTCCCTAAGGTCAGTTGAAGCCCCGAACTCGGGACTACAAAAATGGCTCACGGAGCCAAACAAAAATGCGATGCGCAAGACAAAAATAACACTGATGGGAGGGGGGACCAGCTGAGGAGTCAATCTCCACAGCTGAAATTGACAACCACAACAACACAGCAAGAGGAAAACAGAAAATAACGAGAACAAGAAAGAAGAGAGTAAAAAGAAATCAAAGAAACAACAGATGACCAACCCAGAGGAAGAAGACCAACACCAAGACACTTCTAGTAAAAATAAGAAGACCAAAAATACCCAACAAAATAAAACAAACAAGCCAACAAGAAAAACAGAAGAGACAGAGGTAAAGGACACAGATCCTGGAGTGGACTCAGAAGAAGAGGAGGGAGAACACAGAGAAAAGGAAGATGAAGGGAAGGGTAGTACATGGACATATTTTTTTTTAAAGAATATATGGACTCAGTAAAAGAATGGCAATCACAAGAATTCAGTGAAATAAAAAGAAGAGTAAAAAGGACAGAAGAAAAAATGAATAGATTAGAGATGATCATGTCAGATATAGGAAAAAGAGTGGACAAGGTGGAAGAACGAGAAACAACCGTAGAAATGGAAGTAGATGACTTAAAAAAGAAATTAGAAGAATCTGATAAAAAAGTGAAAGAAACATAGGAGCTGTTAGCTCAGAAGATAGATATAATGGAAAATTATAATAGAAGAAATAATATAAAGATAGTGGGCCTTAAGGAAGATGAAGAAGGCAAGAATATGAGAGAATTTATAAAAGATTGGATCTCCAGGGTCCTAGGAAGACCAGAATTCCAGGAAGAACATTAGCCCCGAAACCACAGCCACAACAAAAACCAAGATCCATTTTAGTAAAATATATTGGAGAAAGCAATGAAGAAAATAAGAGAAGACAAAAAGCCACTGGAATACAAAGGTCAAAAAATTTTTTTCGATCCAGACATAAATTTTGAACTCCTGAAGAAGAGAAAGGAGTTTAATACAGCAAAAACGATCCTATGGAAAAAAGGATATAAATTTATGCTAAAGTATCCAGCGGTACTTAAAATAGTTATTCCAGGGCAGCAAAACAGATAATTCTTGGATCCGGAGGAAGCAAAAAAATTTGCAGAACAACTACAAAACAGAACAACTACAAAACAGACAGAGAGAGGAAGATATGTAACGAGAACAAAAATGACCACAAACTATATGTATGTGTGTATGTAGGTATATATATGCATATATATATATATATATATATTGTGTGTATGTGTGTGTGTATATATATGTGTGTGTGTGTGTGTGTGTATTTATATATATATATATATATATATATATATAAATAGAATATAAGTAAGAATTAAGAAGGGAAAGAAAGGAAGTATGGGGGGAATTAAGAGAGTGACCTTTGTTATATATGAAGATTAAAATCTTTTCTGGGGGGGGCTGGGTGGGGAGGAGTTACGGTCACTGCGAAATCAGTTGACGCTTGCGAGTGAATTCGCAAATCCAAATGGAGAGGGGAGATGTGGTTGCCCGACAAGGGATAAAGGGCAACTCAGAAAGGGAAGGGGATAGTGGGGTTAAAGAAATTTTAGATAGGAGAATAAGGGAAATGTTTGATGTTTTAGAAATGTTGTCTTATAAAGTGTTCAAAACAAGAAAGCAGAAATGGATAAGAAGGAAAGGTGATGATGAGGAAACGGAAAGGAAAGATAAACAAAGTATGAAATGGCTATGTTGAACTATATGACTTTAAATATTAATGGAATACATAACCAAATCAAAAGGAAGAAACTCCTAAATTTACTGAAAAAAGAAAAAATTGATATAGCATTCGTGCAAGAAACACATTTAACTGAAATGGAGCACAAGAAATTAAAGAGAGATTGGGTAGGACATATAACAGCAGCATCATATAATTCAAAAGCTAGAGGAGTAGCTATATTAATCAATAAAAATGTACCAATCAAAATAGAAGAAGAAATAATAGATCCAGCAGGGAGATATGTAATGATAAAATGTCAGATATATTCGGAGTTTTGGAATTTACTCAATGTATATTCACCTAACGAAGAAGATCAAAAATTTATGCAAGATATTTTTTTGAAGATAGCAGACACACAAGGGAACATACTGATAGGAGGGGATTTCAACCTTAATTTGGATTCAAACATGGATAAAACTGGGAAAAAAATTAACAGAAAGAACAAAGTAACCAAATTTATAATTAAATCGATGGAAGAAATGCAACTTTTGGATATATGGAGGAAACAACACCCAAAGGAAAAGGAATATTCATATTATTCGGGTAGACATAAAACATACTCAAGAATAGACCTATTCCTGTTATCAGCTCGTATGCAAGACAGAGTAAGAAAAACAGAATATAAAGCTAGAATATTATCGGACCACTCACCCCTGATATTGACAATAGAGAAGTGTCGGGTTACAAGATTAACGCAAATAAAAGTGAAGTAATGCCAATGAATAATGCGGATTTCTCAAAATTTAAGAAAGAATCACCATTCAGATGGCAAATGCAAGCAATACGATACCAAGGTATACAAATAAATAAAAACCTCGGCCATCTATATAAACTCAATTATTATCCATTAATGAAAAAATTACAGGATGACTTAGAGCATTGGAAAGACTTACCACTAACACTAATAGGAAGGATAAACTGTATTAAAATGAACAATTTCCCAAGGATACAATACCTATTTCAGGCATTGCCAATACACATGACAGAGAAATTCTTCAAGGAGTTAAAGAAAATAATAAGGAAATTTTTATGGAAAGGGGGGAAACCGAGGATAGCACTAGATAAATTAACAGAGTGGTATAAACAAGGACTGCCAAACTTTAAAAATTATTATAGATCCGCACAATTAAGATACCTATCAGATTTTTATCAAACAAGGGAAAAGCCAGATTGGACTAGATTAGAACTAGATAAAATAGGGGAGAAGATACCTGAACATATATAAATGGGATGAAAAATTGGTACAACGTAGGAATTCTCCAGTATAACATCATCTGCTCAATATTTGGAAGAAGATTCATTTTGAAAGGAATAAAACAAATTACCAATTACCAAAACTAATACTGACGCAAAATCAGCTAATCCCTTTTACAATAGATAACCTTTCCTTTAGAGAATGGAAGAAAAAAGGGATCAAAAGAATAGAAAATTGCTTTTCAGGAAATAAATTACTATCCTTTGAACAAATGAAGGATAAATATAACTCAAGATACAGTGTTGGCAAACTACCAACTGAAATCCTACTTGAAGGACAAATTGGGAAGCACTCTGAGGTTACCAGAGGGAAGTAATTTTGAATATGTGATTACAGATACAATGATAATCAAAAAATTTATAACAAATATGTATATTAAACTGCAAGAAAAGGAGAATGAGGAAACAAATGGTAAAACTAAACAAAAATGGGAACAAGATTTAAACATAAAGAAAAAGAATGAAACATGGGAGATGTTATGCTCTGGAACTATGAGAAATACAATAAACACGAGGTTACGTATGATACAATATAACTGGATACACAGGCTATACATTACACCTCAAAAGTTAAATAAATGGGACCCAACAGTATCTGACAGATGTTTTTGTTGTAAAAAAGAAATGGGAACAACAATTCATGCAATCTGGATGTGTGAGAAAGTGAAAAAAATTTGGGAAGGTCTAAACCAGATATTAAATAAAATCACAGAAAGCAATATACCAAAAAACCCAGAGATCTTCCTCCTAAATAACATAAAAAACAAAGAATTTGGACTCGATTTGGATGGTGCACAAAAAAGATTTGTTAAGATAGCCCTAGCTGTAGCAAAAAAATGTATTATGTCAGCCTGGAAATTAGAAGATAACTTGAGAATACAACAATGGTATATAGAAATGAATAAATGTATTCCATTAGAAAATATAACCCATAATTTAAGAAATAACATTACAATATTTGAACAAATATTGTTGAGGAGTGTTTAACAGCTCTGCCTGTACTCGTTAGAATTTAGGACCGTCCACACATGGATACAATTCCCTGAAAGTGGCATCACAGGGAGGTAGAGTTATAAAGCGGACGTGAAGGGTGCCTGAAGAGGACTCGCAAAATCATTGAGGACCCCTTCCACCCCACACACAGCTTTTTCCAGCTGCTCCTGTCGGGGGAAGAGATTCGGGAGGATCAGAGCCAGCACCCCACCAGGCTGAGGAACAGCTTCTTCCCACGGGCAGTGAGAATGCTGAACGACTGATGAAACTGGTCATACAATCCCTACAATTTAACAATATTTTTATATGTGTACTACACATATGTGCTACATTTACCCATGTGTTTACACTGAGGACCTTGTTTCGTCCAGTTGATAATTGAACTTGAATGAACTTCTGGCACATTGGCCTTCATCAAAGTATTGAGTACAGGTGTTGGGATGTTACGGTGAAGTTTGTACAAGACATTGGCCGAATAGTATTGTGTGCAGTTTTGGCCTCCTAACGACAGGAGATATCAATAAGATTGAAAGAGGGGGAGTCACGTGATGGAGTAGTGGCCGGTCAGGGAACTCCAGCCCTCTCCGGAAAAGTTTTAAAAAAATACACAAAACACAAAGGCACAAGAATAAAAATTAAAACAAAGTGAAAGTAAAGGTGGGAAGAAAATGGCAGCGAAGAAAGAAAAGTCGAAAGCAACGGGAAGAAGAGAAGAAGAAAGAACGTCGGAAGAAGAAGATGAAGGCCTTACCTGTCCGAGGAGGCCCGCCACGGAGAGAGAAGCCCGCTCCTTAAGGTCAGTTGAAGTCCCGAGCTCGGGACTACAAAAATGGCTCGCGGAGCCAAGTAAAAGTGCGCAACCACGCATGCGCGAGGAGTCACGCATGCGCGATGCGCATGAAAAAAAAAACACTGACGGGAGGAGGGACCAGCTGAGGAGTCGATCTCCACAGCTGAGGATGACAGCTGCAACACAACAACAGGAAGAAAACAGAAAATAAAGAGAACAAGAAAGAAGAGAGTAAAAAGAAAACAAGGAAACAACAGATGACCAACCCAGAGGAAGAAGAAGAAGAAGAACATAGAGAAATGGAAGAAGAAGGGAAAGGCAAGACAATGGATATTTTTTTTTAAAGAATATATGGAATCAGTAAAAGAATGGCAATTACAAGAATTTAGTGAAATAAAAAGAATTAAAAGTGCAGAAGAAAAAATGAATAGATTAGAGATGGTCATGTCAGAAATAGGAAAAAGAGTGGACAAGGTGGAAGAACGAGAAACAGCCGTAGAAATGGAAGTAGAGGACTTAAAAAAGAAATTAGAAGAATCTAATAAAAAAGTTAAAGAGACACAAGAGCTGTTAGCTCAGAAGATAGATATAATGGAAAATTATAATAGAAGAAATAATATAAAGATAGTGGGCCTTAAGGAAGATGAAGAAGGCAAGAATATGAGAGAATTTATAAAAGATTGGATCCCCAGGGTCCTAGGAAGACCAGAATTCCAGGAAGAAATGGAAATAGAAAGGGCACATAGAACATTAGCCCCGAAACCACAGCCACAACAAAAACCAAGATCCATTTTAGTAAAATTCTTAAGATATACAACAAGAGAAAATATATTGGAGAAATCAATGAAGAAAATAAGAGAAGACAAAAAGCCACTGGAATGCAAAGGTCAAAAATTTTTTTTCTATCCACACATAAGTTTTGAACTCCTGAAGAAGAGAAAGGAGTTTAATACAGCAAAAACGATCCTATGGAAAAAAGGATATAAATTTATGCTAAAGTACCCAGCGGTACTTAAAATAGTTATTCCAGGGCAGGAAAACAGACTATTCTCGGATGCGGAGGAAGCACGAAAATTTGCAGAACAACTACAAAACAGACAGAGAGATGAAGACATGTAACGAGAGTAAAAATGATCACGAGCTATATGTATGTGTGTATATGGGTATATATATATATATGTGTGTGTGTGTGTACATGAGTGTATCCGTATTTAAAGGAAAATATATAGAGTATAGATAAGAATTAATAAGGGAATGAAAGGGAAGAGAGGAAGTAAGGAGGGAATTAAGAGAGTGACTTTTTTTATACATGAAAATTGAAATCTTTTCTGGGGTGCTGGGTGGGGAGGAGTTACGGTCACTGCGAAATCAGTTGACGCTTGTGAGTGAATTCGCAAATCCAAATGGAGAAGGGAGATGTGATTGCCCGACAAAGGATAAAGGGCAACTCAGGAAGGGGAGGGGATAGTGGGGTTAAATAAATTTTAGATAGGAGAATAAGGGAATTGTTTGATGTTTTAGAAATGTTGTCTTATAAAGTGTTCAAAACAAGAAAGCAGAAATGGATAAGAAGGAAAGGTGATGATGAGGAAACGGAAAGGAAAGATAAACAAAGTATGAAATGGCTACATTGAACTATATGACTTTAAATATTAACGGAAAACATAACCAAATCAAAAGGAAGAAACTCCTAAATTTACTGAAAAAAGAAAAAATTGATATAGCATTCGTGCAAGAAACACATTTAACTGAAATGGAGCACAAGAAATTAAAGAGAGATTGGGTAGGACATATAACAGCAGCATCATATAATTCAAAAGCTAGAGGAGTAGCTATATTAATCAGTAAAAATGTACCAATCAAAATAGAAGAAGAAATAATAGATCCAGCAGGGAGATATGTAATGATAAAATGTCAGATATATTCGGAGTTTTGGAATTTATTCAATGTATATTCACCTAACGAAGATGATCAAAAATTTATGCAAGATATTTTTTTGAAGATAGCAGACACACAAGGGAACATACTGATAGGAGGGGATTTCAACCTTAATTTGGATTCAAACATGGATAAAACTGGGAAAAAAATTAACAGAAAGAACAAAGTAACCAAATTTATAATTAAATCAATGCAAGAAATGCAACTTTTGGATATATGGAGGAAACAACACCCAAAGGAAAAGGAATATTCATATTATTCGGGTAGACATAAAACATACTCAAGAATAGACCTATTCCTGTTATCAGCTCGTATGCAAGACAGAGTAAGAAAAACAGAATATAAAGCTAGAATATTATCGGACCACTCACCCCTGATATTGACAATAGAGAAGTGTTGGGTTACAAGATTAACGCAAATAAAAGTGAAGTAATGCCAATGAATAATGCGGATTTCTCAAAATTTAAGAAAGAATCACCATTCAGATGGCAAATGCATGCAATACGATACCTAGGTATACAAATAAATAAAAACCTCGGCCATCTATATAAACTCAATTATTATCCATTAATGAAAAAATTACAGGATGACTTAGAGCATTGGAAAGACTTACCACTAACACTAATAGGAAGGATAAACTGTATTAAAATGAACATTTTCCCAAGGATACAATACCTATTTCAGGCATTGCCAATACACTTGACGGAGAAATTCTTCAAGGAGTTAAAGAAAATAATAAGGAAATTTTTATGGAAAGGGGGGATACCGAGGATAGCACTAGATAAATTAACAGAGTGGCATAAACAAGGAGGCTTACAACTGCCAAACTTTAAAAATTATTATAGAGCCGCACAACTAAGATACCTATCAGATTTTTATCAAACAAGGGAAAAGCCAGACTAGATTAGAACTAGATAAAATAGGGGAGAAGATACCTGAACATATATTATATAAATGGGATGAAAAATTGGTACAACATAGGAATTCTCCAGTATTACATCATCTGCTCAGTATTTGGAAGAAGATTCATTTAGAAAGGAATAAAACAAATTACCAATTACCAAAACTAATACTGACGCAAAATCAGCTAATCCCTTTTACAATAGATAACCTTTCCTTTAGAGAATGGAAGAAAAAAGGGATCAAAAGAATAGAAAATTGCTTTTCAGGAAATAAATTACCATCCTTTGAACAAATGAAGGATAAATATAACTCAAGATACAGTGTTGGCATACTACCAACTGTAATCCTACTTGAAGGACAAATTGGGAAGCACTCTGAGGTTACCAGAGGGAAGTAATTTTGAATATGTGATTACAGATACAATGATAATCAAAAAATTTATAACAAATATGTATATTAAACTGCAAGAAAAGGAGAATGAGGAAACAAATGGTAAAACTAAACAAAAATGGGAACAAGATTTAAACATAAAGAAAAAGAATGAAACATGGGAGATGTTATGCTCTGGAACTATGAGAAATACAATAAACACGAGGTTACGTATGATACAATATAACTGGATACACAGGCTATACATTACACCTCAAAAGTTAAATAAATGGGACCCAACAGTATCTGACAGATGTTTTTGTTGTAAAAAAGAAATGGGAACAACAATTCATGCAATCTGGATGTGTGAGAAAGTGAAAAAAATTTGGGAAGATCTAAACCAGATATTAAATAAAATCACAGAAAGCAATATACCAAAAAACCCAGAGATCTTCCTCCTAAGTAACATAAAAAACAAAGAATTTGGACTTGATTTGGATGGTACACAAAAAAGATTTGTTAGGATAGCCCTAGCTGTAGCAAAAAAATGTATTATGTCAGCCTGGAAATTAGAAGATAACTTGAGAATACAACAATGGTATATAGAAATGAATAAATGTATTCCATTAGAAAAAATAACATATAATTTAAGAAATAATATTATAATATTTGAACAAATATGGGAGCCATACATGAAACATAATAGAGAAAACCTACCGGGGACATCTACCACCTAAAATGACAGAAGGAGAAGGAAATGAAAAGAATTGACTCAGTGGAATTTCTCATTTATTTTTATTGAGTGACAACATTGTTTGACAGGTTTAATGTATCTTAGATTCTGTACTTTAAATGAATGGGAGGGGAGGTAGGGAGGGTGGGATGGGAAGAGGGAGGGGGGAGAAAATGACACTGTATATATTTGAAAAGAAAAATGTATATATCTTGATCAATGTGGTTTATAGTGTGAAAAATAAAAAAAATTTAAAAAATATAAGATTGAAAGTGTACAGAGGAGATTTACAAGGACATTGCCAGGACTTCAGGAACTAAGTTACATAGAAAGGTTAAACAGGTAGACAGTGGTTCTCATCCTTTTTCTTTTCAATCACATATCACTTTAAGTAATCCCTCTGCCATCGGTGATCTGTGATTAGTAAGGGATTGCTTAAGATGGTCTGTGGATGGAAGGAAAAAGTTTGAAAACCAATGTTTTAATCATCCCTCATTGACTCGTTATGTGCATGGTTTCAGAACTCCAAAGGAAAATGAGCAATTTTTCTCAAGCAAAATATTTCAGGAACATTTGGGTCGAGAGCAATGATTCTCAACCTTCCATTCCCACCTTAAGCAATCCCTTACTAATCACAGAACACCAATGGCAGAGGGATTATTTAAAGTGGGATGTGAGGGGAAAGAAAAAGGTTGAGAACCATTGGGTTAGGACTTAATTCCTTGGAACGTAGAAGAATGAGGGGAGATTTGAAAGAGGTGTACAAAAAATAACAGTGGGAAAGAGTAAATGCAAGCAGGCTTTTTCCATTTCGATTGGGTGGGTGGGACAGGAACTAGATGGCATGGGTTAAGGCTGAAAGCGGAAAAGTTTATGGGGGGACTTCTTCACTCAAAATGTTGGGAGTGTGGAATGAGCTGCCAGCTGAAGTGGTGACTGTGGTCTCAATTTGGACAGGTACATGGATGGGAGAGGTATGGAGGGAAATGGGGAAAGCCCTGGTCAAAGGGATGAGATGCAAAATCAGTTTGGCACAGACAAGAAGGGCCTGTTTCTGTGCTGTCATGTTCGACGGTTCTCAGTGTTGGAGGAATTCGGCAGGTCATGCTGCATTCACGGAAAGCAGCAGGCGGCCAAGGGTTTGGGCCCCAAGCCAGACTGTAAGCTCAGGGAGAGGGAGGATGAGGGCAGCTGTACGGCAGCCGAAACCAGACTCAGCTCGCCTGGCAGGAAGGCAAGGGTCAGCAAGCACGACGCTGAACTCAGCACAGCTGCAGCCCAGGAATCAGGTGGACTGTGGTGAACCTGGATTTCCCACTGCTGTCTCCCCTTTCTCTTTTTCTCCCCCTCCCCACCACATACACTCTCATCCTATTATTCTCTCCTTTCCCTTTCCCACTCGTTCTCAGTTCTCCCTTGCCAATTTTAAACTCGACTGAGTCTAATCTTAAGAGAAACCAACCTCAACTTCTCCAAGGTCCACGAGTCCAAGGACATTAGATTAAATTATCCCCTTGCGCCTGCAAATGAACGCCTTACCTCCGATTCCAGACAATCCACCCTCTCCTGCAGTTGCTGGATGAGCAGATCCTTCTCTTCAATCTGCTTCCTGGATGCCTGAAGCTACACAAGGAAAGAGAATGGCCCCTGAAAGTTTTGGACACTCAAAGAACGCAGAGAAGCAGCAGAGACCTTGGTTTCTTTCCTCCCATATTCCCAAGGATGGGCAGGGAGTTAGTGACTTTGTGCAGCCTTTGGTGTGAGAGTGAGAGGTAGAATTGAGAGGAGCTAATGGGAATGTTTTCCTCCCTTCCCTCTCACCAAGGGACGGTAACGGTGTCTCACAACTTTGGAGAGGATCAACAAGGACAGGACAGTAGGCGTCACCAACATTTTCTCCAGCAAAGCCTTTGACAGGATCCTACTGCGCAGGCTAGTTTGCATGGAAACCAGGGTGAGCTCGCCAATCGGATAGGAGACAGGGCCCACCTGTATTGTAAGAGATAGCAGTGCCTGTGCTGAGCAGAAGCCGTGAGGAGTTGCAGACAATGTTCCCTCTAATTTTTAGTACTCCGTGTGCCCAAAATCTTACGTCATGCAAATTTTTTCCTGTGACAGAAGTTCGTGTGCACCGAATGCTTGTGCAAATGTAAACTTGAAATTGTTTCAAGATAATTTTGGCACAGCCCATTTCTCATGGTGAATAAAACTCTATTGGGCTATTTTAATATTAAAACTGACTAACCAGTTAATATACAGTTATCTAAGAGAATATTTTCAATGAATTAATTACTATATTATTTTAGGTATCTAATCTTTTGTATGCACATTAATTTCCTTTGTGTGCTGGTTGCAAACAGTGTCCACAGCATAGAAGGAACAGTGGTTGCAGGGCACCAGGAATCAGGGAGAACACCCCCAAATTGAGAAGGAGAAGCAGAGGAAATGACACCACAGAACAGTGACCACGCCGGAGTACCAGCAAGGGGCTCAGCAGCTGAGGGACTGGGGGCGACTTGCGGTCAGGGGACCCGCACGGGCTGCAGGAATCTGGCTCATGGGAACCAGGGGTCGGAACCAGGGCAAGGAGGGCTCCCAAGGAGGCCTCAGACACTGAAGGCTTCTTGATCGGAGGTTCGGATCTGGAGCTCGAGCGGCCAGTGTATCGAACAGAAATCTGTGCGGCTGCAGGAGGTGAATCCACAGACACTCAGTGCCTCTGAATGGATCCTTCTCTTTCTCCTATTGTTAGGGGTGCTGGGCAATGCTCACGGTGACTCTTTGTTTGACTTATACACATGATCTTTTTCATCTTTCATTTGCTACAACATTTTTCTGTATTATAACGATACAATAAAAGGATCGTTTTAATGCAGAAGGCCACAATCAAACCCAGCACAAGGAGACCGAGCTCCGCACACTGCTCACCTGCTCAATCATCTGCCGCACTTTTCTCTGCTGACTCTGTTGCATGTCGCCGAGGTGCGAGATCTTCTCCCGCAGAGTCTCAACCTCTCTCTCCAGCTGCACTGACCTGCAGGGACAAGGAATGAAGGAGAAGATTCAACCCAAGAACTCTCCACTTTAAGCAAACCCTTTCTAATCCAAGAGCACTGGTGGCATAGGGACTGCTTAAGGTGGTGTGTGAATGGGAAGGAACGGTTGAGAATCACTGCTCTCGACCCAATTGTTACTGAAATATTTTGCTTGAGAAAAATTGCCCCTTTGGAGTTCTGAACTCGTGCCCATAACGAGTCAATGAGGGATGATTAAAACAGTGGTTTTCAAACCTTTTTCTTTCCACCCACAACCCACCTTAAGCAATCCCTTACTAATCACAGAGCACTGATGACATCGTGATTTCTTAAAAGTGGGATGTGAGGGGAAAGAAAAAGGTTGAGAAATACTGACCCACAGTTACACACAACATTGAGGACATCGACAACAAAGGTATGAAACATATATCAGTGGGGGGGGGGGGGGGTTAATGGGTTTGTCACGGCCAGTGCCCAGGCTGCTTTCTTTTTCTGGACTTCTGGTTGGGATGGAATATTTCCCCCCCCCCTCCCCCCCCATCACCAATTCAGGGGTAGACAGGGGAAGGTAGGGAGGCGAGGCACGATGGTCCACACTATAATCGTGCCCTTCTGGAATTTGGGGATAGTTGCCAAATGTTCGGGGAAGTGTTATACTTTTGGGTACAGAGGAGATTAACCAGGATGTGGCCCGGATTGGAGAATGCATCCGATGAGGCAAGGTTAGTAGAGCCAGGGCTTTTCCTTTTGGAGAAAAGGAGGGTGAGAGGTGACTTAATGGAGATTATGAGAGGCATAGATGGGGTGGACGGCTAGTGCCTTTCCCCCTCCCCCGGGGGAAAGAATAGCAAACACCTAAGGACATCTGTATAAAGTGAAGGGAGGAAAGTTTAGGGGAGATGTCAGGAGAAGTGGGGTTTTTTTGATATACAGAGAGCGGTGGGTGTCTGGAAGACCTTCCCAGCACTAATAGTGGAGGCTGGATCATTAAGGACATTTAACAGACTTAGACAGAGGTGGAGAAGGTTTAGATTGGTGAGGTAGGTTTGAGAGGGCCGGGCTGCAATCACAGGTGGGCGAGGTTGGAGAGAGGGAGGGGTACCCTCTGACATCCCAGCCCCAGTGGAGTGAGGGGGGGGTCCTCTCCCACCTCTACCATACCTGTGGCGGTGTGCCTCATCATCCCGATTCTGAGCCCTCATCTCCTCCAGCTGCTTCTCTCTCTCTTGCATCCTGCCGACCAGGATCTGGTGTTCCTGCGTCAAGACATGCAGATGCCACTGTCAGTTGGATTCTTCCCAACCCTCCTCCCCGCCCCCACCCTCCTCTCCTGTGCCAAAATGTGGCCCCTCAGCACCTTTTCCATCCTGGCCACCAGCCTCTGGAGCTCCTCGATCTGCTTGTCCTGCAGGCTGACCTTCTCCTCAGACTGCCAGAGGGCTTTCCTGCTCTCGCGCAACTCGCTGGAGTATTGGTTGGCCTGTTGCTGGGAGCAGAAGGAAATAAATCAGGCTGGACACAATTGTTCCAAGTGTGAGAGTATATGGAAATGTTTCTGGGAGATAAATTGGGAAAGGTTCATTGGAGTAGGTCACATGCAAACACTTTAAAACAGATCTTATTTGAAATACTGGAGACATAGTGACTTCTCACTCCTTTTTGCAAGAGCTTTAAAGAGTGCTCAAGAGATTTCACAAATGGATTCTAGTTTACCCAAAAGCAACAGATGAAAGAGAACGCTGGCTCCACTATTGTCAGCAGGAGACTTGGTGTTGCAAGAGGGTCATGTGGTTTTGCAAGCAGAGAGAGCCAAACAGGTTTTCTCTCAGCCTCAATGTGTGAGAGAGAGAAGCAGAGATCACTTGACAGTGTCAGCCAGCAGAAGTTGCTGGGACTGGAACAGGACAAGTTGGCAAGCTTGTGGAAAAAAGACGGGTTGTGAGTTCTTAGTTCAGCCTGGTCGAAGCCTTTGTGGTTCATGCAAGAGGCTGTCTAATGTTTCACTTGGAAAAAATGAAACAAAAGAACTCTGTGGTGACCTGAAAGAAAGAGGTTATCATCTGGAGAACCCTGACGGGGGCAAGTTTCATCAGCAAGATACTGGAGTGGCCAATGGAAGTACATCAGTTGTGGATGTCCTGGAACAACACATCTCTCTCTGAAAACCAACAGAATGGTAACTATTCAACTTTCAAGCACCAATGCCTGGTGAACTTTATACATGTTAAATTCTGTGCACAGTACAAGAATTGCCTGCAACCAGTGAACTTGAAGGAGTGAGAAGTGAGGTTGGACTGTGAACTAAAGAACTTTTCTGAACTTCCACACACATGCACTTAGAATTAGAAGGGGATTAAGTTAAGTTAATAATAGATAAGTTAAAGTTTGATTCTGTTTTTATGTTTAAAGATAATAAAAGCAACCTTTGTTTAAATAATTGCTTGTCATGGTGAATATCTACTGCTGCTGGGTTTATGGGTCCTCTCAGCTCATAACAAAAGATCTCATTATACCTGCCTCCAACCACCAGCAGCACATTCCCTGCACCCACCCTTCTTTGTGTGAAGAATTTACACAAAGAATTTACCCCTTACGTCCCCCTCCCCTCCATACTTACTCCCAAGCATCTTAACTCTATGCCCCCCTCGTGTTAGCCATTACAGCCCTGGGGAAATAGCCTCTGGCCGTCCAAACCTCTCATCACACGGTTAGCCTGGTGGTTCAAATCTGTCACAATCCATAAGGAGCTTGACCGTTCTCCCCGTCCCTTCATTGGTTTCCTCCAGGAGCTCCAGTTTTCTTCCACTGTTCAAAACGTACCAGGGGCTCTCAGTCAATTAGGTTTAATCAGGTGGCTTGGGCTCGTGGGCCAAAGGGCCTGTTACTGTGCTGTTAGTCTAAAAATTAAATCTTGGACACCTCAATCAGGTCCCCCTCATCCTCCATCACTGCAAAGAAACAAGACCAAGTTCACTCAACTTATCCTCCGAAGCTGTGCTCTCCCATCCGGGCAGCGTCCTCGTGAATCTCCTCCACGCACCACGGTGGAGGTAACACCAGGTGTTCACAGAAATCTCCTGAAGCAACATCTTTCTTTAAAAAGGTGCTCCGGTATTACGGGAAAGTAAGGCCAATTAGGCACAACAGAATCCCACAAACATCAGCCTGCTGTATCAGGGAAGGGGGCTTTGTTAGGGTCCACAAGGAGGCTTCGTATAACTGACTGAAGGTAACTCAATGATGAGCATACAGCTTGTGCTCATCAGCCTGGATCCAGAAGATATTGGGGAAGGGGAGAAAAGAGAAGGGAGAGAGGGAAGGGGATGGGGAAGAGGTGGTGGGGCTGGGAAGCAACACCGTGAGCTAATTGTCCAATACCAAGATAGATGGACTGTGACTCCATTCCACCTTCCCCGCCCCACTCACCTCCAGGACCCG
Source organism: Narcine bancroftii (assembly GCF_036971445.1). Taxonomy (NCBI): domain Eukaryota; kingdom Metazoa; phylum Chordata; class Chondrichthyes; order Torpediniformes; family Narcinidae; genus Narcine; species Narcine bancroftii. Next base: position 186,272,280 of record NC_091473.1, read on the forward strand.
GCTCTCCCTCTCGTGCCTGGCCTCAGCCTCCTTCAGTTTTCCATAGAGCCTCTGCGTTGCTCGCCGCATCTGCTCCGTCTCCTGCTCCCCCTCCCTGCCATCTGTCTGGTAACAGAGGAAGGCAGTGAGTGGCACTGGACAATCTTCCCCGCCCCCTCCCTCCTTCCTGGGGTAAAGTTCCCCTTCATAGCCCCACCCCCTCTTCCGGTCATTCTGTCCTTCAAACCTGTTTCGACGTTCAAGGGCTGTGGCACTGATGGGGGTGTGGGGAGAAGTGAGTTGGGTCGTGATGGATGGGCCGAGTGATCCTTTTTGTGCTACAGCCCTTGAACACGCCAAAGAGAGCTAGAGTCAGTAGGTTAATGAGTCACATGGGTGCATTGGGCAGTACAGTGCATTGGGCAGTGGGTTGGAAGGGCCTGTTACTATGTTCGATCTTGGAATTTAAACTTAAAACTCTGAAACCAAGTGTCATAGTCTGATTCAGAGAGAAATCCATCTGGCTTTACCTCTGACGTGGAGCAATAATCGGCAGTGTTGAACCGGACTTCATTCATCCCGACAGAGAGATGGTCACGGATCTTTTCCATCGAATGTCTAACCTAAAGACCACCATTTAGAGAAAGTCAGTGGATGCACGTCAGGTTCTTGCTGTTCGAATTAGAGGCAGAGCGAAGCTCCCTCTCCACCATCCCATCACATACTCCCGGGGTCAGACACAGAGTGAAGTTCCCTCTGTACCATCCCATCACACACTCCTGGGGTCCGTCACAGAGTGAAGCTCCCTCCGCACTGTCCCATCACACACTCCTGGTTTCAGTCACAGAGTGAAGCTCCCTCCACACCGTCCCATCACACACTCCCGGGGTCTGACAGGTCTCTTGAACACTCCCATTGCATGTGTTGCCCTAGTCCATTCTTTTTTTTTTAATTTTTTTATTTTTCACACCATAAACCACATTAACCATGATACATACTTTTTCCTTTTCAAATATATACAGTGCCATTTTCTCCCCCCCACCGCCCTCCTCCCATCCCACCCTCCCGTCCATTTAAAGTACAAAATCTAGGATACATTAAACCAGTCAAACAATGTTGTCATTCAATAAAAATAAACAAGAAATTCCACTGAGTCAATTCTTTTCATTTCCTTCTCCTTTCATTAATTTAGGTAGTGAATGTCCCCGGTAGGTTTTCGCTATTGTGTTTCATGTAAGGCTCCCATATTTGTTCAAATATTTCAATATTATTTCTTATACTATATGTTATTTTTTCTAATGGAATACATTTATTCATTTCTATATACCATTGTTGTATTTTCAAATTATCTTCCGATTTCCAGGTTGACATAATACATTTTTTTGCTACGGCTAGAGCTATCTTAACAAATCTTTTTTTGTGCATCATCCAAATCAATTCCAAATTCTTCGTTTTTTATGTTACTTAGGAGGAAGATCTCTGGATACTTTGGTATATTGTTTTCTGAAATTTTATTTAATATTTGGTTTAGATCTTCCCAAAATTTTTCTACTTTCTCACATGTCCAGATTGCATGAATTGTTGTTCCCATTTCTTTTTTACATCGAAAACATCTATCAGATACTGTTGGGTCCCATTTATTTAACTTTTGAGGTGTAATGTATAGCCTGTGTATCCAGTTATATTGTATCATACGTAACCTCGTATTTATTGTATTTCTCATCGTTCCAGAACATAGCTTCTCCCATGTTTCCTCTTTTATCTTTATATTTAAATCTTGTTCCCATTTTTGTTTAGTTTTACCATTTGTTTCCTCATTCTCCTTTTCTTGCAGTTTAATATACATATTTGTTATAAATCTTTTGATTATCATTGTATCTGTAATCACATATTCAAAGTTACTTCCCTCTGGTAACCTCAGACTGCTTCCTAATTTGTCCTTCAAGTAGGATCTCAATTGGTAATATGCCAGCACTGTATCTTGAGTTATATTGTATTTATCTTTCATTTGTTCAAAGGATAATAATCTATTTCCGGAAAAACAATTTTCTATTCTTTTGATCCCTTTTTTCTCCCATTCTCTAAAGGAAAGGTTATCTATTGTAAAAGGGAGTAACTTATTTTGCGTCAATATTAGTTTTGGTAATTGATAATTTGTTTTATTTCTTTCTACATGAATCTTCTTCCAAATATTGAGTAGATGATGTAATACTGGAGAACTTCTATGTTGTACCAATTTTTCATCCCATTTATATAATATGTGTTCAGGTATCTTTTCCCCTATTTTATCTAATTCTAATCTAGTCCAATCTGGCTTTTCCCTTGTTTGATAAAAATCTGATAGGTATCTTAATTGTGCGGCTCTATAATAATTTTTAAAGTTTGGCAGTTGTAAGCCTCCTTGTTTATACCATTCTGTTAATTTATCTAGTGCTATCCTCGGTTTCCCCCCTCTCCATAAAAATCTCCTTATTATTTTCTTTAACTCCTTGAAGAATTTCTCTGTCAGGTGTATTGGCAATGCCTGAAATAGGTATAATATCCTTGCAAAAATGTTCATTTTAATACAATTTATCCTTCCTATTAGTGTTAGTGGTAAATCTTTCCAATGCTCTAAATCGACCTGTAATTTTTTCATTAGTGGATAATAATTGAGTTTATATAGTTGGCCGAGATTTTTATTTATTTGTATACCAAGGTATCTTATTGCTTGCATTTGCCATCTGAATGGTGATTCCTTCTTAAATTTTGAGAAATCTGCATTATTCATAGGCATTGCTTCACTTTTATTTACGTTAATATTGTAACCCGACACTTCTCCATATTCCTTCAATTTCTTATATAATTCTTTTATTGATAGTTCTGGTTCTGTTAAGTATACTATAACATCATCCGCAAATAAACTGATTTTATATTCCTTGTCTTTTATTTTTATCTCTTTTATATTATTTTCTGTTCTTATCAATTCCGCTAGTGGTTCTATAGCTAACGCGAACAATAAAGGTGATAGTGGGCATCCCTGCCGTGTTGACCTGCTTAAGTTAAATTGCTTTGATATATATCCATTTACTGTCACTTTCGCCAATGGTCCCTTATATAATGCTTTAATCCAATTAATATACTTCTCTGGTAAACTGAATTTTTGCAATACTTTGAATAAATAATTCCATTCTACTCTGTCAAAGGCCTTCTCTGCGTCTAAAGCAACTGCTACTGTTGGCGCTTTACTCCCTTCTACTGCATGAATTAAGTTAATAAATTTACAAATATTGTCTGTTGTGCGTCTTGTTTTAATAAATCCAGTTTGGTCTAGATTTACCATTTTCGGTACATACTCTGCTAATCTGTTTGCTAATAGTTTAGCTATTATCTTATAATCTGTGTTAAGTAAAGATATTGGTCTATATGACGCTGGTGCGAGTGGATCTTTCCCTTGCTTTAGTATTACTGTAATTATTGCTGTTTTACATGAATCTGGTAAGCTTTGTGTTTTATCAATCTGGTTGATTACTTCCAGGAGGGGAGGAATTAATAAATCTTTAAATGTTTTATAGAATTCTATTGGGAATCCATCCTCTCCTGGTGTTTTATTATTTGGTAATTTTTTTATTATCTCTTGTATTTCTACTATTCCAAATGGTTCTGTTAATTTATTTTGTTCCACTATTTGTAGTTTTGGTAGTTCAATTTTAGTTACAAATTCATCTATTTTCCCTTCTTTCCCTTCGTTTTTAGTTTGGTATAATTGTTCATAGAATTCTCTAAAGTTTTCCTTGATCTCCTTTGGATTATATGTGATTTGTTTGTCTTTTTTCCTTGATGCCAATACCATTTTCTTAGCTTGTTCTGTCTTAAGCTGCCATGTTAGAATTTTGTACGTTTTTTCCCCTAGTTCATAATATTTCTGTTTTGTCTTCATTATGTTCTTCTCCACCTTATATGTTTGTAGTGTTTCATGTTTTATTTTTTTATCCGCCAATTCTCTTCTTTTAGTTGTATCATCCTTCATTGCTAATTCTTTTTCTATATTTACTATTTCCCTTTCCAACTGCTCTGTTTCCTGATTATAGTCCTTCTTCATCTTGGTTACATAACTTATTATTTGCCCTCTAATGAACGCTTTCATTGTATCCCATAATATAAACTTATCTTTCACTGATTCCGTGTTTATTTCAAAATACATTTTAATTTGTCTTTCAATTAATTCTCTAAAATCCTGCCTTTTGAGTAACATGGAGTTTAATCTCCATCTATACATTCTTGGAGGGATGTCCTCTAACTTTATTGTCAATATTAAGGGTGAATGGTCCAATAATATTCTAGCTTTATATTCTGTTTTTCTTACTCTATCTTGCATACGAGCTGATAACAAAAATAGGTCTATTCTTGAGTATGTTTTATGTCTAGCCGAGTAATATGAATATTCCTTTTCCTTTGGGTGTTGTTTCCTCCATATATGCAAAAGTTGCATTTCTTCCATCGATTTAATTATAAATTTGGTTACCTTGTTCTTTCTGTTAATTTTTTTCCCAGTTTTATCCATGTTTGAATCCAAATTAAGGTTGAAATCCTCTCCTATTAGTATGTTCCCTTGTGTATCTGCTATCTTCAAAAAAATATCTTGCATAAATTTTTGATCTTCTTCGATAGGTGAATATACATTGAGTAGATTCCAAAACTCCGAATATATCTGACATTTTATCATTAGATATCTCCCTGCTGGATCTATTATTTCCTCTTCTATTTTAATTGGCACATTTTTACTAATTAATATAGCTACTCCTCTTGCTTTTGAATTATACGGCGCTGCTGTTACGTGTCCTACCCAATCTCTCTTTAATTTCTTGTGCTCCAATTTAGTTAAATGTGTTTCTTGCACAAATGCTATATCAATTTTTTCTTTTTTCAGTAAATTTAGCAGTTTCTTCCTTTTAATTTGGTTATGTATTCCGTTAATATTTAAAGTCATATAGTTCAGCGTAGCCATTTTATACTTTGTTTATCTTCCCTTTCCTTTTCTCCATCATTATCTTTCCTTCTTATCCATTTCTGCTTTCTTGTTTTGAACACTTTATAAGACAACATTTCTAAAACATCAAACATTTTCCCTATTCTCCTATTTAAAACTTCTTTAACCCCATTCTCCCCTCCCCCTCCTGAGTTGTCCTTTATCCCTTGTCGGACAACCACATCTCCCCTCTCCATTTGAATTTGCGAATTCACTCGCAAGCGTCAACTGATTTTGCAGTGACCATAACTCCTCCCCACCCAGCACCCCCCCCAGAAAAGATTTCAATTTTCATATGTAACAAAGGTCACTCTTTTATTTCCCTCCTTATTCCCTCTATTCCATTTACCTCCCTTATTAATTCTTGTCTATACTCTATATATTTTCCTCTAAATACGGATACATTCATGTATGCACACTATATATATACACCCATATACCCCTTTACACACATACATATAGATCGTGGTCATTTTTACTCTTATTTCATGTCTTCATCTCTCTGCTTGTTTTGTAGTTGTTCTGCAAATTTCCTTGCTTCCTCTGGATCCGAGAATAGTCTGTTTTGTTGCCCTGGAATAATTATTTTAAGTACCGCTGGGTACCTTAACATAAATTTATATCCTTTTATCCATAAGATCGTTTTCGCTGTATTGAACTCCTTCCTCTTCTTCAGGAGTTCAAAACTTATGACTGGATAGAAAAAAAATTTTTGACCTTTATATTCCAGTGGCTTTTTGTCCTCTCTTATTTTCTTCATTGCTTTCTCCAATATATTTTCTCTTGTTGTATATCTTAAGAATTTTACTAAAATGGATCTTGGTTTTTGCTGCGGTTGTGGTTTTGGGGCTAAAGTTCTATGTGCCCTCTCTATTTCCATTTCTTCCTGTAATTCTGGTCTTCCCAGGACCCTGGGGATCTAATCTTTTATAAATTCTCTCATATTCTTGCCTTCTTCATCTTCCTTAAGGCCCACTATCTTTATATTATTTCTTCTATTATAGTTTTCTATTATATCTATCTTCTGAGCTAACAGCTCCTGTGCTTCTTTAGCTTTTTTATTAGATTCTTCTAATTTCTCTTTTAAGTCTTTTACTTCCATATCTACAAATGTTTCTCGTTTTTCCATATTTTCCACTCTTTTTGCCAATTCTGATATGGCCACTTCCATTTTATTCATTCTTTCTTCTGCATTCTTAATTCTTCTTTTTATCTCATCAAATTCTTGTAATTGCCATTCTTTCACTGATTCCATATATTCTTTAAAAAAAGATACATCCATTGTCTTGCTTTTCTCTTCTTCTTCCACTTCTTTCTGTTCTTCTTCTTCTTCCTCTGGATTGACCATCTGTTGTTTCCTTGTTTTCTTTATACCCTCTTCTTTCTTGTTGTCGTTATTGTCTGTGTTCTGCACCTGCTGCTGTGCTGCAGGTGTCTCTCTCAGCTGTGGAGATCGACTCCGCAGCTGTTCCCCCCTCCCGTCAGTGTGTTTTTTTTCATGTGCATGCGCGGTTGCGCACTTTTACTCGGCTCTGCAAGCCATTTTGTAGTCCCGAGCCCGGGACTTCCACTGACCTGTGGGAGCGGGCTTCTCTCTCCACAGCGGGCCTCTTCGGACAGGTAAGGCCTTCACCTTCTTCTTCCGACGTCTTTCCTTCTTCTTTTCTTCCCGTTGTTTTTGGTTTTTCTTTCTTCGCTGTCATTTTCTTCACACTTTTACTTTCACTTTGTTTTGGTTTTTAAGTTTGTGTCTTTGCTTTTTCTCTATCTTTTTTTAACTTTTCTGGAGAGGGCTTGAGTTCCCCTACCAGCCACTACTCCATCTCGTGACTCCTCTGCCCTAGTCTATTCCAGACACCACTATCTGCCCCTCACATCTCCCTTAAACCTTCCCCTCACCCCTCACCTTAAATGAAGGTCTTCAGCATTTACCATGTTACTCCTGGACAATTATCAATGCCCCTTGTAGATTTTAAATCTTCTATCTCCCTGCTGTCTCAAACAAGACCCAAAACATTTACCACCTCTTCTTTCCACGGCCATGACGAGAAATCAGTGAAACCAGAAGGTCTGCAGGCACTGTGACTCCGGAACAGAAACATTGGGGGAACTCAGCAGGTCTCGCAACATCCACAGGAGGTAAAGACCTGTCACCTTTCGTTCTAAGCCCTTCATCGAGGTACTGACGAAGGGCTCAAACCTGAAGCATCAGTTGTACTGTACAATAAAAATCCAACAATCCAGCAGCCAGAAATCCGGCCAACCTGGACTTCCCGAAATCTCTCGCCATGTGCGTGAGCGCCGGTGATTCACAGTGGTAACAAGCTACCACGCAGAAGTCGTGGAGATTTAAGAAAATATTTGGGGATTTCTTTTGTACTTGAAAAAAAATTCATTTATAAACTATCAAAATTTGTTTGTATATTTTCCTTAAATTTTAAAAGTACTACCTGAGAATCCAGACTGACGCAATCCCCAAGCAGTCTGGATTTTTCCCTCCTCTAGACACTGTAGGACTTGCTGAGATTTGTTTTTAAATTAACTGTACAGCATGTAAACAGGCCTGTTCCACCCATGAGCTCGTGCCAAACCCACGCAGACCTGGGGAGAACGTACAAACTCCTTGCAGGCAGCGCTGGATTCGAACCCTGGGGGGGGGCCTCATTGGGGCTGTAACAGCGTTGCACGAACCGCTACGCTAACCGTGCTGCCTTTTTTCCAGCGCTGTTACGCATTCTGCTTCCACAGATGCTCCCCGGTCCCGAGAACAACTCAGGGAAGATGCACAGATACTCCCCCAGCTCCTCATGGATCGGAGAAAACATGCGACTGGATATTGTCAATGTTGACGAGCTCAGTAAGGCTTCAAGCCAACTAACCTCCTTAAAGTGGGCGAGTTCCATCCGAAGCCGGTCAAGAGAGGACTCCTGGGTCTCAGATTCCACGCCACGGACATCCAGCTCATACATCGAACGTACCTGGAAAAAACAGAAGTTCCGTTTGGGCGTCCGCACCTGATTGATATACCCAGCATGCCTTCGCTGAAGGTCTGGTCACAGTGAGGGCATTCCATACGGTCAAGACAGTCCGTCAACCAGACAAGGCATTGCCACACATGGCCCTTACCCCTCCCACCCCTTGGGCATTTCCTGTCAATCAGAGAGTCCTCTGTGGCACTGCTACTGAGGATAAAGTGTGACAGGGACCCTTACATCTATCTCCACAAGAGGGTGGGCGACTGTCTCCTCTCCATCGCAGCCATCCCGTGCATGGAGGGCGACATCCCAGTTATACAGGAATAATCTGACTGGCTCCTCTCACCACCAGCCAGGCTATGTCCGCTGCTTGTGACCATTGGCGATGAAGCATTCCACCAGAAGATCTGAATGGTCTGCTCAGTTCACCAACGCAGCATGTCCTTGTCTCTCTTGGTGAAAATGCAGATTCACCAAGGGCGTGTGGAGAGGGAGGCCAAGCTCCCGGTCACTATTCATCCCCAGCAGCAATGCGACAGAGGACTCTCTGAGCTATGGGCTGTTCCCAGGGCCCACGTGCACATCTGCTGGAAGGCCAGCCCTTTGGTCCACCCAAAACCTGTTGGTCTTTCAGAACAAGGTCCAGAAATGCTGCGCATTCCAGGTTGCAGGAGGGTGTGTTAAGGGATGCACTGAGGTTAGAGTCTGTCCGTCACCGGGCATTGAGGGGCTGAGATGGAGGGGAATCCCCTCAAACAGCAGAGGGGGGGGCCACAGGGGTGGCAATGGTGTAGATTTGTACAGTGATAGAGATGGATATGAAAGGCCCGCTTTTGTAAATAATTTATCATGAATAAAAAAGTTTATTTTTGGATAAAATTAGGGGAGACGGAGAAATTTTTGCCACTGGATTGAACACAATGATGTCTCAAGGCCAACTGTACCATTTGACCAAGACCGTGATCAAGTGCCAACAGGTCCATGAGGAACTTTGGGGGGGGGGTGAGAAAGAGAGAGTCGACACATAGAGAAACCCCCTTCCACCTCGATCAGTGGAAGACTGGGGATTGGCTGACGGGGGGAGGGGGGGACCAAAGTAAGCTCGGGCCTGACTGGCAGCTCGCGTTTCCAGGCTTGGGCCAGCAGGAGACCGACCGACCCTGAGGGGCAGCGCTGCAGTAGTGGGGAGGCGTGGCGGGATCAACAAAACAGCGGATGCTCATGTTGCACAGTGGGCTTCTGGACCCCAGGGCATGTAGGGGAGGGAGAGAGAAACATCGGGGAAGGAGTTAAAGTGCATCTTCAAAAGGAAGGAGAGAGAGGATGGAGGGGCGGGTGCAACGGAGAGCGATTGAGATTCACAACGACACAGCGGTTTTACACACCCTGGTGGTTTCCTTGGCAAGTGGATCCTGTGCCCTTTTTGACAATTCCTCTCTCCTGTTCCGGGCTGGAAGAACCACATAAGCTTGCCCCACAGGCTGTAAATAGGGGAGACACAGGTGTTAAAATAACCAGGTTTGGTTCCAAACCAGCTTCACTCCCCAACGCCACTTGGTCGAACCTTCCTGAGAGATTCAACCTGGACCAAGATAATCCTTCACATCAATCCCATCCACAAGCCAGGGGAAGGGGAGAATTACCAAAATAAACCCCCCCACCAAGAAGTCTCCACCATTCAATGAGATCGTGGCTGATTTGATGACAGGCTCATCTCCACCTTCCTGCCTTTTCCCCTTATCCCTTAATTCTCCTTCTATGTAAAAATCTATCCAATCTTGTCTTAAATATATTTACTGAGGTCACCTCCACTGCTTCAATGGGCAGTGAATTCCACAGATTCCCCGCCCTCTGGGAAAAGCAGTTCCTCATCATCTCCATCCTAAATCTACTCCCCTGAATCTTGAGGCTGTGTGCCCTAGTTCTGGTCTCCCCCACCAATGGGAACAACTCAACTACCTCCATTTTATCTACGCCTTTCATAATTTAATCTATTTTTATAAGATCCCCTCTCATTCTTTCAAATTCCAGCGAGTCCAGTCCCAGACGACTCAGTCTCTCCTCGTAGCCTGAACCCCCTCATCCCTGGAATCAACCTGGTGAACCTTCCCTGCACCACCTCCAAAGCCAGTCCATCCTTCTTTAAGTGAGGAGACCAGAACTGCCCGCAGTTCTCCAGATGCGGCCCCACCAGGACCTTGTACAGTTGCAGCACAGCCTCCTTGCTCCTAAATTCAATCCCTCCAGCAGTGAAGACCAACGTCTCATTTGCCTGCTGCACCTGCAACCAATCTGTTGCAATTTATTCACAAGCCCTTTCAAGTCCTCCTGTATGGCTGCAGTCACCATTTAAATAATAATCTGATCTAACATTTTACCTTCCAAAAGTGGATCACCTCACATCTACCAACATTGTCCTCCCTCTGCCAGACCCTTGCCCACTCACTTATCCTATCCATATCTCTCTGCAGACTTTCCATATCTTCTGCACAATTTGCTTTTCTGCTCAGTATAGTGTCATCAGCATACACTGCACTCTATCCCCTCTTTCCAACATGTTAACAGTTGCAGGCCCAGCACCAACCCCTGGCACACCTCGCTCACCAACCAGAAAAACACCCCCGTATCCCAACTCTCTGCTTTCTACTGGTTAACCAATCCTCTATCCGTGCAAATACATCAGCCCCAGATCTGCATCATCTTCTATACAAGCCTTTATGTGACACCTTATCAAATGCCTTGTGGAAATCCATGTAAACTACGTCCACCTGTCCCCTTCTATCTACCGCGCTCGTTTTATCAAAGGATTCTGGTAAGTTGTCAAACAGGCCCAGCCTTCGCTGAATCCATGTTGCATCTGCCTGACAGATCCAGTTCGCTGTTTCTTCTTTAATGACAGCTTCCAGCATTTTCTCGACTACAGGTGTAAAACTAACTGGCCAATAGCTCCCTGCCTTTTTGCCCACATCTTTTTCTCTGAAAAGGGGCGTGAACTCCCAGCTCAGAATTTCGATGAAGCCGGGAACTTTTGGCCTTAATCAGCCCTTTACCAGAGTGGGAGAGATCGCTGGGTCGGTCAACCTCTGGGACTGCGGCTCCGTCCACTCCCACTGCCACAGGTCAGCTCAGGGGTCAAGGAGAAGAGGAGAGCCACCCACCTCGGCATCGATTGGTCTCTCCGTACCGGGTCCAAGTCATTCTGCAGGGTCAGTCTCAACCTGGCACATCCTACAAGGGAAACATATCCTGCATCAGAATCCAGAGTTGCCAAAGGGTGGAATGTACAGCACACTGTACAGGCCACTCAGGCCAGCAATAAAAACAATGAGGTTATTGTCATACACACATGTACAATGCACAGATGCTATGGAATTCTGACTTGCTTCTGCCAACACAGATGCGTCAGGTTCTTCAACTGCAATATGAATTGAATGGCCACAATACAGCCTGTCAAAACTCAGATTTACTGTCAGGGAACATTCACACATTACATACAACCCTGAGATCTGTTTATCTGAGGGGCCCAGACAGAATTTCTACTTGTCAGTATTGCAAAAAACTGTACTCAAGGGAGAGAAATGGGCACAAGAAGGAGATGCAAAGAGACTGTGCAATGCAGAAAATTAGTTCAGTTGACTTCGACATACAGGCCCTTTCGGCCATGAGCCCGTGCGCCCAATTACACCCAATTGACCTACAACCCTGGGTCATTTTGAATGGTGGGAGGAAAATCAGAGTTTCCCCCCCCCCACACCCCAGAGGAAACTCATGCAGACACGGGGAGAAGATGCAAACTCCTTACAGACTGCACCAGATTCGAACCCAAGTCGCTGGTGCTGCCAAGAGTCTTTAATGAGTCTCTGATTGTCAAGGAGCCTGATGGTTGGGGGGAGGGGAGCAGCTGTTCCTGAACTTAGTGGATGCGGGTCTTGTGGCACCTCCCCCTCCTTCCTCATGGCAACGGCGAGAACAGAGCGTGCGCTGGGTGCCGTCGTGCAAATTTCCTTGGCGGTGGGGAGGGTTTTGCCTGCCATGACCTGGAGCCGCATCCACTACCTTTGCAGGGCTTGATACTCAGGGGTATTGGTGCCCCCTGTGCCAGGCCGTGAAGCAGCCGGTCAACACGCTTTCCACCACGAGTCTGTGGAAATTCGGCATCATCAGTCAGATAATCATTTATTTTTGGTGTTTAATTTAGAGATACAGCACAGTAACAGGTCCTTCTGGCCCACAAGCCCATGCCACCCAAATACGCCAATTAACCTGAACCCCTGTAGGTCTTGGAGCATGGAAGGAAGCCGAGCACCTGGAGACAGACACGAGGAGAATGTTCGTACTCCTGACAGACAACACCAGAGTCAGAGATGGGTCGCTGGTGTTGTAGCAGTGTGGCACTAACCACATCACCCAAATGCGAAAGGACAGATAAATATTCAGCTGCAGTCAGTGCAAGAGAACCGGTGGCACTGTCAGCACCACGCTATCACGGGACCAGCGACCGGGGTTCGAACCCGGCACTGTCTGCAAGGAGTCTTCTCTGTTCTCTCTGTGACCTGTGTGGGTTTCCTGCCACCTTCCATGGGGTCGTAGGTTCATTGGAAAGCACAGGGTCGTGAGCAGGAAGGTTCTGTGTGGCTAATCGAATTTTTTTTAAATGTTATGATACTTAACACATGACATTTCAACAGGAGAAGATGCATCCTCTGGTGATCCCGAAGTGGTTTCTAGTTCAGACAAACAGGCCCAATTGTACACAAACCACTTATTTCCCCTCCGCAAATGAGCCAACAGACACCACCTCACTTTCTTTTTTACACAATTTATGTAATTTTTTAAAAAAATGTAATTTACAGCAATTTTGCCTGCAAAACTACAAATTTTCTGGCGCGCTCACGATGATA